>NC_057734.1:51884532-51892448 GCF_004010195.1 Chiloscyllium plagiosum
GTGCTGCCCAGGATCTTGATCAGATGGGCCAATGGGCTGAGAAGTGGCAGATGGAGTTTAATTCAGAAAAATGCGAGGTGCTGCATTTTGGGAAAGCAAATCTTAGCAGGACTTATACACTTAATGGTAAGGTCCTAGGGAGTGTTGCTGAACAAAGAGACCTTGGAGTGCAGTTTCATAGCTCCTTGAAAGTGGAGTCGTAGGTTAGTGAAGAAGGTGTTTGGTATGCTTTCCTTTATTGGTCAGAGTATTGAGTACAGGAGCTGGGAGGTCATGTTGCAGCTGTACAGGACATTGGATGGCTTAAAGAGAGCTGTGTTTTTGATGAATCGAGCAAACTTGAGTGAAATGGAGAGATGATTTTGTTGACATATTTCTTCTTTGCTTTGTCACAATATCTGTAAAAGGAAGTGGAGGAGAAGCTCGATGTATATTACTGGTAAGCATGGCAGAGGTGTAAGATGCAATGTATCTGTCACAATGTATCTGTTATGGACAGCACGGTAGCACTGCTGCCTCACAGCGCCAGAGACCCGGGTTCAATTCCCGCCTCAGGCGACTGACTGTGTGGAGTTTGCACATTCTCCCCGTGTCTGTGTGGGTTTCCTCCGGGTGCTCCGGTTTCCTCCCACAGTCCAAAAATGTGCAGGTTAGGTGAATTGACCATGCTAAATTGCTCCTAGTGTTAGGGGTAGGGGAATGGGTCTGGGTGGGTTGCGTGTCAGTGTGGATTTGTTGGGCCGAAGGGCCTGTTCCCACGCTGTAAGTAATCTAATCTAATACATGATATACAACAGAATATCCGCTGGATTTGTGTGATGAATTTCAAAGTAACTGTTTTACAGGTAGAGGAAAGCACAACCCACCCAGACCCATTCCCCTACATTTACCTCATCACGTAACACTACGGGCAATTCACCTGACCTGCATTTCTTTGGACTGTGGGAGGAAACCAGAGCACCCGGAGGAAACCCACACAGACACGGGGAGAATGTGCAAACTCCACAGAGTCGCCTGAGGCGGGAATTGAACCCGGGTCTCTGGCGCTGTGAGGCAGCAGTGCTAACCACTTTGCCACCCACTATCTGTTTGTTGATTAAGCAATAATTATTAGCCAGAGCACCAAGATGATCTGCCCTGCTCTGTGAATATTGCCATTGGACCTTTTCTGTCCACCTAATTGGTCAGGCAGAGCTTCAGCTTAACATCCTTCCTGAATGACAGCACCTCCATCACTGTACTACAGTGACACCTCATAGAACATAGAAGAATACAGCGCAGTACAGGCCCTTCGGCCCTCGATGTTGCGCCGATCCAAGCCCACCTAACCTACACTAGCCCACTATCCTCCATATGCCTATCCAATGCCCGCTTAAATGCCCATAATGAGGGAGAGTCCACCACTGCTACTGGCAGGGCATTCCATGAACTCACGACTCGCTGAGTAAAGAACCTACCCCTAACATCTGTCCTATACCTACCACCCCTTAATTTAAAGCTATGCCCCCTCGTAATGGTTGACTCCATACGTGGAAAAAGATTCTCACTGTCGACCCTATCTAAACCCCTAATCATCTTGTACACCTCTATCAAGTCACCCCTAAACCTTCTTTTCTCCACTGAAAACAACCCCAAGTTCCTCAGCCTTTCCTCATACGATCTTCCTACCATACCAGGCAACATCCTGGTAAACCTCCTCTGCACCCGTTCCAGTGCCTCCACATCCTTCATAGTATGGTGACCAAAACTGCACAAAATACTCCAGATGTGGCCGCACCAGTCCAGCACATGAGTGTCATCCTCGAGTCTGTGGAATGGAGTAAATGAGAGTACAAGCACTGAAATAAAGGATGATTGTACATGAGTCTAGTGGTCAGTATTTAAAGATTAAATGAGTTTTTTTTAAGTTTCTGTGCAATATAAATTGATGGAGAGAGTTTGCAGCAAGAATGTTCTTAGTGGACACGAACTTGTTCATGAGCCTTCAGTTTTATCAGTGTTTTGTTTTGTTGTCTCACTGTTTTGTTGTCTCTACCTACCTAGGATATCAATGAGATGGTGAGCACAGAGCGACCAGACTGGCAGAGCCTGATGCAGTACGTCACTTCTATATACAAGTACTTTGAAACTTGACATCTTCCTCCACCCAATCTGGAATGTGTTTGCAGAGTAACTGCTGATTTTGGGAGGACATTTCCTATGCTATACTTCATGTTCCAACCCTGTGCTGAAACACTGGGCCTCACTTGAGCAACTCATGGGCCCCAGAATAGCATCACTTTGCAAAAGAACACCCTCCTGTTTGAATAATCCATCCGTCCAGTAAAGACGTGTGCACCTGAATGATCTACATGCTGTTTGAGCTCCACTTGTAACTGCTACTGCTGTGTTTCTGCAATGATAAACTGCTCAGTGACCCATCTTTCAATTGTGGGAAGGTGAAGTATCAGTCCAAACTGACCTTTGAAACTTAGTGCCATGCTTTGAGAGGAAATAGCATTTTTGTGAAAGTATAATACCATTATTACAGCACTCACACTGGTACAGTACACCCGCTAGCTATATGGGAGGATCTATATTGTCAGTGTTTAGAAATGGCCATTATAAAATTTTGACAAAATGATGGCTGTGAGATTTTCAAAATAAGCCACATGAAACAGGCTGTAAAACTAGGTATGCAATACTTGTCTCACTAATATTTAACCTTGAGATTAACTCCCTGGGATAGTCCACTAGCTGTCTGTCCGATCAATGCTCTTCTGTTTACAGAAAGGTTGTCTGAAGGATCAAGTGATATATCATGAGTTGGAGAATTTTTCTTTCCCAGGGAACTTGTGATCGAATCCAACCAAACTGATATCATAAAGGCTTCTGTGTCAAAAATAAGTGTCCTTATAATTG
This sequence comes from Chiloscyllium plagiosum, assembly GCF_004010195.1. Taxonomy (NCBI): domain Eukaryota; kingdom Metazoa; phylum Chordata; class Chondrichthyes; order Orectolobiformes; family Hemiscylliidae; genus Chiloscyllium; species Chiloscyllium plagiosum. The sequence goes on from NC_057734.1 coordinate 51,887,434, forward strand.
CCCCTTTTTAGAATATTTACCAGTTACAGACATTAGTCAGTTTTTCTTTCTATTCATTGAGTTTTCAGTTTTTTTAAAGATAGTATTAATTTCATGATCTGCCTCTAGCCTTTGGAAATCTCTTGGAGTACACAATAAATCTAAGATCCAGTTAGGTATTAACATTGATAAAAGACCAATGTGCTTCTGTTTGAGCTGTACCTGTTAACACCGTTTCCCTAACAATGCCATTAGCTTCTGTACTCTAAAGTAGTTCTTCACTGTTATCCATCGCTATAGTGTGTAAAGAGATCATATTGCATCTTTACGCCACTTTGAATTTTAATTTGTTCCACTGTTAAAATTAATTCTCTTCAACCTGTCAAAATTAATTCCTGTTGAGCACAATTCAAAAGCACAATCTACCTGTGACTCATTCACATGATGCCTGGTGTGGGGAGAGGGAACAGCATTCCTTATGAGTCAGTGTAAAGAAAGATTTGCACTGTGTGTGATCTGTGTTGGGAATGTTTGATGAGATGCAATAACTGGGTAGGTCTCTATTGTCTTCCTGTAACATGTCCTACAAAAGGTAGGAGTTAATCAACGGTCAGAGGATATAATGCACAGTTTAGCTTTGTTGATCACAATTGTGTTAATTCTAGTGATGCTAATGTAGTGTGAATGCTGAAAACATACTGCAAGTCCATCAATGTTTAAAAGAATTGCTTCTGTTACTCACATTTCATCCTGATTAAGGTAGTTCAAAGAAAATAACCCCTTTCATTTTAGATATTACTGAGTTTTTCAACATTTCCTCATTCATTCTTTGGACATGAATTATTCTGTAAATAAACTATCAATGAGCATTGCATAAATGCTGTAATCTTGATCAACCATTACCATGTTTCTGCTCATAACTGATGTTGTCCATCACACATTCATTGTTGTCATTTTCACTCAATAGTGAATGTTAGTTTAGTGCCCTTAAAACCATCATGTTCAGTCACTCTTTAGTGATTTTTATCTTTTCAGCACTTGCTGTGAACAGGATATTAGAAAGCTTACAGAACAGAAGGAAGTCTTTCACCTCATCAAGTCGACAATGAAAGTTCCCTAGCCCTGCAGTATTTTCCCTTCAGTGCTTATTCAATTCTCCTTTGAACGTTATGATTGAGTCTGCCTCCATGATTTAGGTAGTGTATTCTGGGTCCTAACCACTGACTATACAAAATCAAATGTTCTTTTCCCATGTTCCTATTAGTTTTTTTTCCCCATGAAGCTTAATTCCTCCCTTGTGCAAATGGAAAGAATTTCTCCCAATCAGCTTTGTCCAGACCCTCATGATTTTGAACACCTCTACCAAATTTTCCCGTAACCATTTCCATTCCAAGGAGAAGTCCTAGCTTCTCCAATCTAATCTTTTAGCTGGATCCCTTATCCCTGGAACCATTTAATTAATTCATATTTTACAAATTTAAATAATAAATTAGTCATAAAGCATGGTTAGAAGTACTGAGCCGACCAATTTGTTTTAAACTCGTCATTACTATTGGCTCTCACTGCTGCCTGATCTCACCAGTCACAGTAGCTGGCTTCTAATGCAATGTGACTTTTCTTTGATGAGCTTGGTGGTTGTTGTTGCATTTTAACACACACACTCAGCAGTAAAACGGTAATATGTTACTGGCTCTTATAGTTTGTGTGGAGAAGTTCATTGTGTGGTTGATCTTTGACGTACTGTGTATTGGTCAGATTTCCATATTACATTAAATTACCTTCCCCATTGCACGGTGCCTGCACTAACGCCTTATCCATTTCATGAGTTTGGTGATGCCTGTGATGTGGTTTAAAATCCACAGTCACAGCTGTGTGTCAATCCTTTATTATGTGTATGTTTTCTATTCCATGTAGCTGCTCTCGATTGAAATCATTAGCCTGTCATTTCTGATTGACACAGGTTCTATTTTATCAAATGTGTAACAAAGGCATTCTGTTCATTTATTCATAGCTTTGGATGCTATTTGTATTATTTGCATGGTATCAGTAGTGTGTTCCTAATAGGCACACCATGTTTAGTATAAAATCATGTATTTTTTTCTATTAATATTTATGTTAATGTCATCAGTGGAATATGGCAGTATCTAGTATCAATACACCAAAACAGGTGGTTTTCTGGACTCCTTGGCTGCACAAATCCTAATTATCTCTGGCAAGCGTCAAATTAGGAGACCAGAGTACTGCACTGTTCGTGTGTGGCATGATATATGCAAAAGTTCATTCAGTAAATAAAATATTTAGTTTTTTGTATTGAGTTTGGTGTGAAGGTTGCAGCCAAGTCAGAACAAGGAATGAAGCCAGCTCCCCTCACTGTCCAATCCCAGTCCTGGTCTACGTAATGCACAATGTCACTAACCAACCTTTTCAGTGAGCATTTCATCTCATTCAAGTAATTTGAGGATCACAGCTGGTTTCTTGTAGATGCCAACTTGGAAGCAGCGTGTACAACTCCATCAGCATTATATTTTCACCTGGATTACCAGCCAGTGAGAGGTAAATGCATGCTCCCTTCAGTGCACTGCAGAATATAATTTTCTTGCCGATACGTTTCTTCTATTTTGATTTTGGTCAGAATAAAGCCCACATTGGTAACGGTGGCTGTATGAAGTCCATTATCTTATTATGGAGTCCTTTGGTCCATGCCGAACATAATCCTAAACTAAACTAGTCCCACCTGCCTGCTCCTGCCTCGTATCCCTCCAAATCTTTCCTATTCATGTACTTATCCAAATGTCTTTTAGACCTTGTAATTGTACCCACTTCAGTCATTCCTTCAGAAGTTCAGTCCACACGCCAACCACCTTCTGTGTCAAAGGTCTTTTTTAAATCTCTCCTTTCACCTTAAAAATGTGCCCCCTAGTTTTGAAATCCCCCATCCTATGAAAAATACAACTACCATTAATTCTATCTGTAGAACTCATTATTTTATAAACTTCTGTATGGTCACTTCTCAACCTCCTGCACTCCAGTGAAAAAAAGTCCCAGCCTATCCAGCCTGCCTTTATACTCAAACATATCATACCCAGCAACATCCTGGTAAATCTCTTCTGAACCCTCTCCAGCTTAATAATATCCTTCCTATAATTGGGTGTTCTCTAATCATTATTGTCATTTACAATTACAGCAGTGGGCAGCACGGTGGCACAGTGGTTAGCACTGTTGCCTCACAGCGCTAGAGACCCGGCTTCAATTCCCGCCTCAGGCGACTGACTGTGTGGAGTTTGCACATTCTCCCTGTGTCTGCGTGGGTTTCCTCCGGGTGCTCCAGTTTCCTCCCACAATCCAAAAATATGCAGGTTAGGTGAATTGGCCATGCTAAATTGCCCGTAGTGTTAGATGAAGGGGTAAATGTAGGGGGATTGGTCTGGGTGGGTTGCGCTTCGGCGGGTCGGTGTGGACTTGTTGAGCCGAAGGGCCTGTTTCCACACTAAGTAATCTAATCAGTGCTGTGTCCATGGTACTTAACAAATCTGCTCTGTGTTTTCTATCAACTCATCTATTTTCAATAAGTTCCAGATCAAATGATGGATAAAGGCACTTCCACTTTATAAAACCGCTTATTTGCTGGGTTTTGGCCATTGGTTCTCATAATATAACAAGTGGCAACAGCAGAGATATGGGCCAGGTTTGCCAAACTTATCAATTTGCAAGACACTGCCATCCAGCTCCCTCATTTCTTCTCTGTCTGCATTTGTTTGACTCTCACTTCCTCTCACATATTATTTCCCTCTACCTCATGTGAGACTGACCTCAATGATAGCAAAACATTCAAGAGTTTACCAATTCTCAGGGCCTGTTGCCTTATTCAAGCTCAGTTCTGAAGTATCTAAACTTTGGCCTCTCTTGCTCCTTTCATAACATTACCTCATTTACTAATTCAGTAATACCGTGCTACTAAGGACTGTAACTTGGTGTGTCTCTCCTTCAAATGATTAGCCACCCTCCTGTGTGACTTTAGATTTGCTTCCCCAGCAGTTCTTGTGTTTGACCTTGCAATAACTGACATTGACTGTTCTAGAACTGAACGTAAAGAGGGTGGAAGTTTCCAACGGTTCCTGTCTCAGTAATGTCAATTTTGGATGGTAACTTTATAGAAAGCTGCCAGATATTCTGTAGTGATTGCTGTCGCAGGTGATGAATGTAAGTGTTTGTGAAACTGTATTCCCACTACTTTAACCCTTAGTCTTCAACAAGATGCAGACCACAAGCTGCAAATCATGCAGTCTTAACAAGATGACTATATATATTTTGAAAATTTAAATTTATCTGGTTCCTGTAGTACAATCACTAATCTAGCAATTTTCTGTTTCCCAGCCCTACTAAGCAGGAAGACAACAAATGTCTTCCTTTCCTGAGTTTTATTCTGAATCTATGAGGAGGAAACACAGCAGTTCTCACAGTGGAATAGGCTCTGGGAACCTCCTGTACACATTCTGTAACTGCGATGCTACCTGACACATCCCTGTTCAATTCTGCTGTGTATTCATTTTGTTTTAATTTGAGATTCCCAGTCCTGTTTTCCCCTCAGTCCTTGGGATTTGGAGTATGAATGCTAATGAATTGTTTTCATGACTGAAGCCACTCAGATAAAGCAATTTGTGCAAGTCTGTATTCAGTGAGACGAACACTATTGAAATGACCTGTTTATTGGAGAATGTATTTATGATCTTGCATATCCTCATTTGTTTTGCAAATATTCAATTAGTTTTTTATGTAAACACTAAACAGCCAATATAAAATTGATCAAATATTGCTGTGTGTTAGTTACACCTGGATTGTACATTTACTCATGTTTGAGATGTTTGGCTGCTGTTCCCTATTATTTTAAACAGTAATCTTTCGTTCCCACATGATTAAGTTTTAACTTGCTATATGATAGTTGAGACCCATATAATCCAGCTGCATTTGAGATTTTATGTTTTTTGCTCTCATTGAGGGTGAGTTTTTTTTGAAAGAAAAAACCCAACTTCCAACTA
>NC_057734.1:51892948-51894671 GCF_004010195.1 Chiloscyllium plagiosum
AAATACCACCTCACCTTTAATAATCAGCTTCCAGTCCATGTTGCCGTGTTTCTGTACTGGTTATTCGGTAATATTTATTTCAATGTGAGCTAACGTTTTGGACATGCATGCAGATTCAAGGCCTTTAATTTTTCCCCGTTTTATGATTTTTGTAACGTGATATTTGTTGATTCCTCTTCGATATGCCATTCCCCATCCTTTCCTGTCACAGTCTGTTTGCCATTCTCTCTTTCCTTGTCATTGATCCATCGCCTCTTCCCAAAAGTTTATCACATGCCCGAATATTTAATTTCAATCCTCTCCAGGAGTCGCTCACAACAACACCCAGTCTCAGCACAGTCCAAATGGGCCACCAGTCCCCTTTCCCCAGGACTGGGCCACACCTCAGGAAGCACTTCTCCCACACCATCTTTGAGCCACACACCCATCTCTCTCTAATCTCCAATTGGCATGTGGACAGGAGTTGGAGGGTTTGAGCTATAGGGAGAGGCTGAATAGGCTGGGGCTGTTTTCCCTGGAGCGTCGGAGGCTGAGGGGAGACCTCTGAGGTCTATAAAATCATGAGGGACATGGATAGGGTAAATAGACAAAGTCTTTTTCCTGGGGCAGGGGAATCCAGAACTAGAGGGCATAGGTTTAAGGTGAGAGGGGAAAGATATAAAAGGGACCTAAGGGGCAACATTTTCACACAGAGGGTGGTACGTGTATGGAATGAGCTGCCAGAGGATGTGGTGGAGGCTGGTACAATTGCAACATTTAAGAGGCATTTGGATGGGTATATGAATAGGAAGGGTTTGGAGGGATATGGGCCGGGTGCTGGCAGGTGAGACAAGAGTGATTAAGGGTATCTGGTCAGCATGGACAGGTTGGACCGAAGGGTCTGTTTCTGTGCTGTACATCTCTATGACTCACTGGTAATAATCTGGAGATTCTGACCTTTGAGGTTTTGCCTTTAAAGTTGGTCCCAAGCTCCTCACACGGGTGATGTAGAACTGCTTTTCTAGTTGTCCCTATGACACTGGGGTCAGTATCCCACTGCAAGGTTTCCTCCAGCCGAGAGTAGATATCCTGGACCTTGGCACCGGGAGCACAACACACCTGTAGATAGCATTGTCATTCTCTCTCTGCCTTATTACCACTGCAATCCTTTTGGCTCCCTCAGCTTGGACAGCTTCCTGTACCATGATGCACCAGCACTTAGCTCATCCTTTGTCAGAGGCCCCGCTCTCATCCAAACAAACGGAACCACAGGCCTGTTGGACAGTCACACACTCCCTCACACACTCCCTCACTCTCTGTTATCCCTGTCCTGGATGCTTTTACACACATTTCTGAACTGTCGTCAATAAGTATTGTACTTGTGGCTGTATTCTGTACACGCTGTGTAATGGTGCCTTAATCAGCAAAGAAATCAGTGCACACACACACACACAGATAACACACACACAGACTCACATAGACACACACACGCAGACTCACATAGACACACAGACACAGACACACACACACACATGCTAAGAAAGACCCACAGTCGTGCACACACACTGTGAGAATGCACGTGGCAGAGCCAAAAGGCTCACTACAGACACGGCAACTAGCAACGGTCACATCGAGGGGAATATCGGGTGGTATGTGGGGGGGATACAAACAGATAAAAGGGGATAGGGAATAGGGAAGGGGAGGGAATGGGGTGGGGTGGGATAGGGACGGGGGTTAGGGATTG
>NC_057734.1:51898057-51899804 GCF_004010195.1 Chiloscyllium plagiosum
AGACATACACACTGACAGATACAGACACACACACTGACAGATACAGACATACACACACAGAGACCCCACACATACTGACAGGCACAGACACACACACTGACAGACACAGACACACACACTGACAGATACAGACACCCACACTGACAGACAGTCACACACACTGACAGATACAGACACCCACCTGACAGACACAGACACACACTGATAGATACCGATATACACACACAGAGACCGCACAAATACTGACAGATACAGACACACACACTGACAGATACAGAGACCCAGAAGCTATGCAGTAGGAAACGTTTTATTCTGCTGTAAGATCTGTGTCGCCTGTACTCTGTAATGAGCCATAAACAACATCAACTTCCACTGATCATGAAAGCCAAATTAGATAACTCCCTGTATCTGGGTGGCAGGTCACATGATACTGATAGCTGTCTCTAATTCCACGTCAAGCTGTGGGAGGGTCTTGCATTGCTACAGGACTGAGAGACCAAATTCCTCATGTTCTCTGGCTGAATGAACATCTATATTGTACCAGAGTCACCTAGCCGAGCACGGGGGAGAGATGGAGTTTGAGGATTCCAGAAAGTTCCATTGACCGCTGCTCACCGTGGTTGTACCTACAGGCCTCCTGAAGGGGTTGGAAGGCTCTACACAACCCCAGGGATTGGAGAGGGTCTTTACCCCAGGCCCTGCCGTGATCACCCGTGTAGAGAGATGCCCTCGTTCCCATGAGCCACCAGCGGGTGAGATGATCAGGCCCAGTGCCAGTCCGTTCACAATCTCAACCTTTTATCACCAACAGGGATATGGGAAGACTGGGTACGGGTTCCACTCCATCACCCCACTGGTCGCAGGGTAGCTGGGCACTCTGTGACACCCAAACTCCATGCCAAGGTGGGAGGACTGCCCGTTGGGGTGGAGCTCATTGCGATCTTGTCTAGGGACACCCCATTGGCTAAGAGGTCCCGCAGTCTGACCATGGACATGGCTGATGGCCCTGATGGTGCTCCCACTGTTCAATGCCATGTTGAAGGGCCCTGGGTAGTCCTGTGTTTGCTGGGAGCCGAGCACTACATCAGGGGAGAGCTCCATCATTGGCACAGCACTGACATCCAGGTGGGCCCTGTGCCCTTCGGAGGAGGGCCGATTCCTGACCTCCATCCTGGGATGGAGCTGGTGGGCAGAGCTGCTGGATAAAGGCAACAGAACAATATCAGCTCTTCAGGGAATCCAGAGAAACTGCCCACCTACGCTCTCCCAGCTCCTCCCGTACCCTCTCCCAGCTCCTCCCGTACCCTCTCCCAGCTCCTCCCGTACCTCTCCCTGCCTCCTCCCGTACCCTCTCCCAGCTCCTCCCGTACCCTCTCCCAGCTCCTCCCGTACCCTCTCCCAGCTCCTCCCGTACCCTCTCCCAGCTCCTCCCGTACCCTCTCCCAGCTCCTCCCGTACCCTCTCCCAGCTCCTCCCGTACCCTCTCCCAGCTCCTCCCGTACCCTCTCCCAGCTCCTCCCGTACCCTCTCCCAGCTCCTCCCGTACCCTCTCCCAGCTCCTCCCGTACCCTCTCCCAGCTCCTCCCGTACCCTCTCCCAGCTCCTCCCGTACCCTCTCCCAGCTCCTCCCGTACCCTCTCCCAGCTCCTCCCGTACCCTCTCCCAGCTCCTCCCGTACCCTCTCCCAGCTCCTCCCGTACCCTCTCCCAGCTCCTCCCGTACCCTCTCCCAGCTCCTCCCGTACCTC
>NC_057734.1:51900649-51907740 GCF_004010195.1 Chiloscyllium plagiosum
GTCTTTTCCCTGGGGTTGGGGAGTCCAGAACTAGAGGGCATAGGTTTAGGGTGAGAGGGGAAAGATATAAAAGAGACCTAAGGGGCAACTTTTTCACACAGAGGGTGGTACGTGTATGGAATGAGCTGCCAGAGGAAGTGGTGGAGGCTGGTACAATTACAACATTTCAGAGACATCTGGTTGGGTACATGAATAGGAAGGGTTTGGAGGGATATGGGCCGGGTGCTTACAGGTGGGACTAGATTGGGTTGGGATGTCTGGTTGGTATGGACGGGTTGGACCGAAGGGTCTGTTTCCATGCTGTACATCTCTATGACTCTCAAATCCACCGACATATTCCAATCAGTACCACACTGGGGAGGCCAAGAGGGGGCAATGTTTCCCTAGTCAGTCCCTTACCTGCACAAAGGATATGAGACTGGAGGGGAATGGAGCTGGTCGACTGCACAAGCCTCATCCTCTTCTCCGGAACGAGGAGCCATGTTGGGCACTGGGCACCTCTCTTGTCCATACCATCCAGTGTGCTGGTCAAGGAGGATCCTGTCCAGGTCTCTGCTTGTTCCCTTTGACCCTGCGTCCTCACAGCACTCTTTGGGATCTAGGTTTGATCAGTACATAATGAAGTGGTGAAATTCCCCGCAATTGTTCCTGACCATTCACCTAATAGCCAAGCCGGCAATCAGGAAAAGTGGGAATGGGTGGGCGCTGGGACTCAGGAATCCCCATTCCTCTCCACCCACCCTCAAACCCTTGTCCAATCCCCACCCAGACAGTATCATTACTCCTGCCGCAGCTGGTGTCCAGGGTGAGCCGTGTTTGGGCACTGGGCTATGTGTACAACAGTGCAGCCTCCTGGTGAAGTCTAGCAATGCAGGCTGGAAGTGAGGGGAGGCAGGAATGACCAACAGCTGGAGAACTGGCCTCTGACCCTGGGGATGTTCCGGTCTCAGCCTGAAAACAGGATTGACCCTGAGGAAGGGGCAGCTCTCCTGCAACATCGAACCAGGGACAGGGGTAAACGAAGGTGCAGCAATGAAGATAAACCAAAGAGTGACAAACTCCCAGGACCAGACGGTTTCCTGGTAACGAAATGTTACACAACTTCCCTGGAAGTTTGACAGTCAAGGAGTGACTTACTCACCGTGTGCAATATACTAATGGGAACATCTGGGATAGAGAGAAGTAATTTCTACTGGAGTGAAGATTGAGGCCTTGCAGCCATTTTGGGGGTAAGATTAGGGGACACTGCACAAAGGGTCATTCTCCATCATAAACAGCACCTGATAAATTGCTCATTGTAAATCTAATATTTATGTAGTTTTCTATTAAGGGACATGGGGCTGTGTTGGGTAGATCACAAATTCACAATGATCCATGGGCCAACAGGGCTCTCTGCTGTTCCTGATTTATTTGATCCAGTTTTCCCCAGTGCAACAGTGGGATTTGAACTTCTGTCTGATGGGTAATTGTCCAAGCCTTTGGGGGTCATAGTACTATAACTGAAATGCTATCATATCCACATGGATTAATATGATCATCAAGTAGCCTCATTCTCTCACCATTGCTGCCTTGGTTAGGCCTGACCTGGTCTGTGTTTCCTCGGTTAGGCCTGGCCTGGTCTGTGTTTCCTCGGTTAGGCCTGGCCTGGTCTGTGTTTCCTCGGTTAGGCCTGACCTGGTCTGTGTTTCCTCGGTTAGGCCAGGCCTGGTCCGTGTTTCCTGGGTTAGGCCAGGCCTGGTCTGTCCTTCTCCTCTTGAATATGGAGTTCTGGCAGGATGGAGTTCTTCCTGTCTGCTCCCTGAGAAAATCACATATGCAAAAGAAACATGGTTGATGGGTTTCGCAATTCTCTCCTGGGCTTCCCTCATCCACGCCTTTGCTATCTCTAGTCTCAGAATTTTCAGGACAGATTGGTTTCCAGTTTAATAAATAAACGTCAGCTTGTTCCAAAACTCATTCTGACTCATTCTCACACAATAATTGCCCCATGTTCACAGGACCCTATTTATTTCCTGTCCAAGATAAAATTCCACCCGTTTTCAAGTGCCCCGTTTGCCTCAACCCTCTCCCTCTTTCAATAGCTTCTTTCAGCCTCATGACTTTCTCTACTCCAACGGCAACAAATTCTCAGTTTCCTGTGTACCCCCATTAGCTGTCTCAGGCCTCAGATCTGGGACTCTCTTGATAAATCTCTGCCCCTCTCTCGCCCTGCTTTGGAACCCATCCTTTAAACAAGCAGAAGTTACATGTATAGTAACCAAATCACACACCCACAGTCCAAACAGGTACAGTTTTATATTGTTAGAATGTAGCTGGCCCAGGCTAATCGGTATTTACTGCCCTAGTTTCCCTTGAGATGATGCTGGTGAGTTGTTTTCTTGACCTGCTGCAGTCCACATACTGTGGGTCGACTGACAGTGCCCTTAGAGAGGTAGTTCTATGTCAGGGTGGTGAGTGGCCTGGAGGGGACCTTTCAGGGGTTAGTGTTCCCCTGTGTCTGCTGTCCTTGTCCTTCTCGGTGAAAGTGGTGGTGGGTTTGGAAGGTGCTGTCTGAGGATCTTTGGTGAATGTCTGAAACGCATCTTGTAGACAGTACACACTGCTGCTACTGGGCGTCGGTGGTGGAGGGAGTGGATGCTTGAGGTTGTGGTGTCAATCAAGGAGCTGGTTTGTCCTGGATGGTGTGAAATCTCGAGTGTTGTTGGAGCAGCCCCCAGCTCGGCAAGTGGGGAGTATTGCACCACACTCGGGACTTGTGCCTTGTAGATGGTGGACAGGCTTTGAGGAGTCAGGAGGTGAGTTACTCACTGCAGTATTCCTCACCTCTGACATGCTCTTGTAGCCACTGTGTGTCTGTGGTGAGTGCAGTTAAGGAGTTTCTGGTCAATGATAACCCCCAGGATGTTGGTAGTGGGGGATTCAGTGATTATAATACTGTGTAATGTCAAAGGGCAGCTGTTAGATTGTCCCTTATTGAAGATTCATAGATTCAAACAATGCAGAAAAGGCCTTTCAGCCCATCGCATCTGTACGTATATAACGACCACTAAAAGCATGCTAATCCCTGCCCTTGCCCACATCCTTGGGTCATTGAAATGGTCATTGTCTGGCATTTGTGTGGCACGAATGTTACTTGTCACTTGTCAGCCCAAGCCTGGACAGTGTCCAGAACTTGCTGTATTTGAACACAGACTGCTTCAGTATCTGGGGAGTCGCAACTGGAGCTGAACACTGTGCAGCCATCGGTGACCATCCCCGCTTCTGGCCTTCTGATGGAGGGAAGCTCACTGATGAAGCAGCTGAAGATGGTTGGGCCCAGGACACTCCCCTGAGGAACTCCCACAGAGATGTCCTGGAGCTGAGATGTCTGATCTCCAACAACCATGACCATCTTCCAATGTGCCAGGTATGACACCAAGCGGTGGGGGCTTGCCCCCTGACACCTGGTTTTGTGAGGGCTCCTTGATGCCACACCCAGTTGAATATGGACTTGATGTCAAGGGCTGTCCCTCTCCCCTCCCCTCTGGAATTCCGCTCTTTTGTCCATGTTTGACCCAAGGCTGCAATGAGGTCAGGAGCTGAGTGACCCTGAGGGGGCCCAAACTGGGCGTCACTGAGCAGGTTATTGCTGCTTGATAGCCCTTTTGGTGACACCTTCCATCACTTCACTGAGGATCTGTGGAGAGGAGACTGATGGAGCGGTAGTTGGCTGGGTTGGATTTGTCCTGCTTTTTTGTGTACAGGACATACCTGGGCAGTTTTCTATTCAGCGTTTCAGATGTCAGCGCAGCTTTTCTGGAATAGCTGAGATCGAGAACGTGGCTATTTCTGGGACACATGTTTCCCGGACTACAGACAAGGGATTACCTGTGCTGCTGCCTATAACTTTTGATGTATCCAGTCGCTTAACCTTGCCCGATACTGTATAACACACCTCAACTTTACCAATACGTTACCTTTTGTTCTTCATTTCCATGTCTCTAAACCCTTTCGCAAATGGATTATGATCAATCTTCAGTTTTGTAATCTGCAATAACAGTAACTAAAAGTCAGGCATCTGTCCACACTGAGAGAAACACAGAAGCAGAGTGAGCCATCGCCACTTTGATCATTTTCTTTTTAAACACCGGGGTAATTCTCGCTGGTGTACAATACCGGAGACTAGAATCCTCTGAACAATTCTGAGGTATACATTTCTCTAATGTCTTTGGGGTATAATACTCCCTAGACTCTGGTAAAATACTCAAGTACTGACAATCTTGTGGTATAATGGAAGGTATTTACAAGTATTTGTGTACTGTAGTTATAAAAACTCCCGACTTTAAAACATGCCGATTAGCGAAAGGGGCTCTCTATCCTTCTGCTGTCTTGCCTGTAGGTGAACACCCCTCTGCAATGGGCTCATATACTCCCAGGAGAAAGGGAGGGACTGCAGATGCTGGAGATCAGAGTCGAGAGTGTGGCGCTAGAAACGTACAGCAGGTCAGGCAGCATCCGAGGAGCAGGCCTAAGCCCTTTATCTGACACATTCCTGATGAAGGGCTTATGCCCAAAATGTCAATTCTCCTGCTCCTCGGCTGTGCTTTTCCAGCAGCACACTTTCCAACTCATATACTCCCAGCTCCATGAGGACGGGTTTCAGTATTACGACCCCCCCATTCCCAAACGGAATGAATTTCCCTGCTCCTAGCTGTAGTTGGGCCATCTAATCCAATTCTCCTGTCACTCCACCTCCCGCCCCGATCTCCCTCTGCCTCTCAGGGGGATGTAACTGGCATCTATTTAACTCAGGAGTTTCCAGTCTCACCTTCTCGTTCTGGTAGGCCGTCACTGCCACAAAGACTGTTTCGGGAAAGGTGAAGCTTTGCACCAGGCTCCATCGGAGTGCGAGTGGGCTCTCCTCCTGGACAATGTGGAAGCGGGGCTGGTATCGGTGCATCGAGTGTAGAATGATCTGGAACACGAGACAGGATGGTGAGGGGTATCTGGACCAGCTCCCAGGTACAATCCCAGCCCTCACTGAGAAAGAACAACAGCCTCCCCCCCCCCCCACCCCCCCATCCCAAATCAGAGCCCGCCCCATCTCTGGCATGTGGCCCACGTCCAATCACACCCGAGGAACTTGGTTCCATAACACTGCGGCTGTTGGCCTCAGTCTCTCTAGGACACAGCTCTCCCGCTGTATCTACAGCGTAGAGGGAGCTTTACGCTGTAACCCCGTGCTGTCCCTGTCCCACAGAGTGTGTGATGGGGACAGCGTAGAGGGAGCTTTACTCTGTATCTAATCCCGTGCTGTCCCTGTCCCACAGAGTGTGTGATGGGGAACAGTGTAGAGGGAGCTTTACTCTGTATCTAACCCCGTGCTGTCCCTGTCCCACAGAGTGTGTGACAGGGACAGCGTAGAGAGAGCTTTACTCTGTTTCTAACCCCGTGCTGTCCCTGTCCCGCAGAGTGTGTGATGGGGGACAGTGTAGAGGGAGCTTTACTCTGTAGCTAACCCCGTGCTGTTCTTGTCCCACAGAGTGTGTGATGGGGAACAGTGTAGAGGAAGCTTTACTTTGTATTTTGTCTCGTGCTGTAGCTGTTGGGAATGATTGGATGGAGAAAAGGACTGGGTTGCAGGTGGGAGAGACTGGTCTGCAGGACAACAACAACTTACATTTGAATAGCACCTTAAGCTTAATGAACCATCCAAGGAGGTTTCACCAGAGCACGGTAGCTGCTCGTGTTTAGCACACAGCAGCAGTGCTTCCGCGATGCTGGGAGCTGGGACAGCAGCCTGGAGCTCCGCAATGGGCAACAGACACTCCAGCAGCTGAGGCAGGGTCACAGTTTCGTGGAGACGGAAATCTTCGGGATGGCAGGAAAGTGATTCCAAGGCTGTGAACCGACTGGCTTGGCCTGGGAGTGTTGTCAGGGACGGGTTTGGAGTCAGGAGCTAGGGCGTGGGTTGGGAGAGCGGATTGGATCCAATACCTTTAGGCTTCCCAAGAATTAATCTGAGGAAATGACTGATCAGCTGGTATCGGGCGGTCAGAGAAACAATGACCATCCCCAACAAGAGAGAATCTCCGTTAACATTCTATGGTGCCACCATCATTGAATCCCCCACTATCAACATCCTGGGCGTTACCATTGACCCCCCGCCCCCAACTCAACTGGACTCACCACATCCACACAGTGACTACAAGATCAGGTCAGAGGTTAGGAATACTGCAGTGAGTAACTGACCCCCTGACTCTCCAAAGTCTATCCACCATCTACAGTGCACAAGTCAGGAGGGTGAGGAAATACTCCCCACTTGCCCTGGATGGGGGCAGCTCCAACAATACGCAAGAAGCTCGACACCATCCAGGACAAAGCAGTCTGCTTGACTGGCACCACACCCACCAACATCCACTCCCTCCACCACCAACACCCAGTAGCAGCAGTGTGTACAGGACACACTGTACAGACTCACCCAGGTCCCTCAGTCAGCACCTTCCATACTGAAGGGTTGGGGTAAGGAGTTGAGGGGGCAGAGAGAGGAGAGGAAGCAAAAGGAACCCGTGATGATGGAAGGGACAATCAAGGAATGGTAGAGAGAAAAGTTTTGTTTTTGGAAACAGTGTAACTAGAAATTGAGTGATTGGCTCAAGTCCAGAGCAGCTGCTAAAATGCACATACGCGCATGGACTCAGGGAAGGTCAAGTTACATGTGCCTATTTACCCAAACATACAGAGACCAAACACCTGGCAGGAAGTGAGAACCAGGGAATCAATTCGAGATAACAGGAAGGAATCAGTGTTGGGAGTCAGGTCTGAGGTGGGAGGGCGAGGGAGGCGGTCAGTGGCTAGACTCAACTTGAAGCATCAAGGAGCTGCTGTTTGAAGTCAACTGAGGGCAGATGGAGGGGGCAGAAAGGGGAACGGGGATAGGGGGAGGAAGTGGGTTGAAGGAGGGAGAGATTGGGCGAGGGAGGGAGAGACTGTACTGAGATAGGGACTTGACTGAGGGAGGGCTGGGGTTGAGGGAGGTTCAGGTTGAGGGAACAGCAGGAGATGTGAAGCACGGCGGCCTGTGCGATAGAATGGCCTGTGGGACAGAATGG
>NC_057734.1:51908637-51913008 GCF_004010195.1 Chiloscyllium plagiosum
GATAGAATGGCTTGTGGGACAGAATGGCCTGTGGGATAGAATGGCTTGTGGGACAGAATGGCCTGTGGGACAAAATGGCCTGTGGGACTGAATGGCCTGTGGGACAGAATGGCCCGTGGGATAGAATGGCCTGTGGGATAGAATGGCTTGTGGGACAGAATGGTCTGTGAGATAGAATGGCCTGTGGGACTGAATGGCCCGTGGGATAGAATGGCCTGTGGGACAGAATGGCCCGTGGGATAGAATGGTCTGTGGGATAGAATGGCTTGTGGGTCAGAATGGCCTGTGGGACTGAATGGCCTGTGGGATAGAATGGCTTGTGGGACAGAATGGCCTGTGGGACAAAATGGCCTGTGGGATAGAATGGACTGTGGGACAGAATGGCCTGTGGGATAGAATGGCCTATGGGACAGAATGGCCCGTGAGATAGAATGGCCTGTGGGACAGAATGGCCTGTGGGACAGAATGGCCCGTGGGATAGAATGGCCTGTGGGACAGAATGGCCCGTGGGATAGAATGGCCCGTGGGACAGAATGGCCTGTGGGATAGAATGGCCTGTGGGACAGAATGGCCTGTGGGATGTGGCCAGAGAAGCAGGAGGAGAATGAAATAAATCTGCAGGGTCAGGTGTCAGGGGTTGGGGGTCAGGGGTCACCTACATGTCCAGACTGATCGAGCATGTTGTTGGTGAGCTTGAGCTTTCGGAAATGGATGGTCTTCTTCATCCAGTGAGTGCCCAGGGCTGGGGAATCCGGGTGGATGTAGGTCACACATGGCGGCTGTGGTTCTGATTTCCCACACACTGCCCACTGGTCTTTGTACCACTGCAGACAGAAACACAGCAACATTACCCCACTGGGAGGAGAGACCATTCTCCCCCTCTCACCCAGGAGGGACTGGCTTTGACCCAGACTATCACTTGGAACAGGAGCAGGCCAATCAGCCCCTCAACCCTGCTCCAGTATTCAATAAGATCATGGCTGGCCTGTTACCTAACTCCTGCCTTGGGTTCATAGCCCTTGCTTACGAAAAATATGTTGATCTTAGATTATAATTTAATAACTGAATTAGCATCGATCATCATTTAAGAAAGAGCACTCTAAAGCTGCACTACTCTTTGTGTATAGAAGTGTTTTCTAACATCTCTCCTGAAAGGCCTGGCCCTAACTCTTGGACTATAGCCCCTGGTTCTAGAATCTTCATTCAATGGGAAATTGTTGATCTTTATCTACCCTGTCTTTCCCTGTCAGTATCCTGTAAACTTTGGTTAGATCACACCTTAACCTTGTAAATTTGAGTGAAAACAGGCCTTATTTGTCTAACTTTTCCTCCTAAAGTAGCCCCTGAAGTCCAGGTATCATCCTTTGTAAACCTGCATTGTCTAACTGCAGCATAAACTATGTATCTTTATACTCCAGCCCTTTAGATATGAAGGCCAGCATTTCATTAGCCTTTTTGATTATTTTCTATTTATGGCATTTTAAAGAATTATGCACCTGAACCTCCAAATCTCACTGTATTTAACTAAAAAACACCCTGATCAATCCTTTCTTGGTCCACATTGGATAACTCACAGTTGCTTCTGTTAAAATCCATCTGCAACAGCTTTGCCCATTCATCGAATCTATCAACATCTTGTTGTAAGTTTGGATTATTGTCAACATTACCCAATTTTGTGCTGTCAGCAAAGTTGGATATTTCATTTGTCTTGTCGTTATCTAATTTGTTAATGATATTGTGAATAATGATGGACCCAACATCCCTGTGGGACACCACTAGTCTTGACCTGATGAAGGGCTTTTGCCCGAAACGTCGATTTCCCTGCTCCTCGGATGCTGCCTGACCTGCTGTGCTTTTCCAGCACCACTCTGATCTAGGCTCTGATCTCCAGCATCTGCAGCCCTCACTTTTGACTTGTCTTGACCTGTCAATGTGACTACTTACCCATTATGCTAACTCTGTGTTTCCTGTCACTCAACTAATTTGCTATCCACAGAGAAAGTGAGGAGTGCAGATGCGGGAGATCAGAGTCGAGAATGTGGTGCTGGAAAATCGACATTTTGAGGAGCAGGAGAATCGACATTTTGAGCATAAGCTCTTCCTCATCAAATTGTTCTAATTTGCTATCCATGTCAGTAATTTGCCCTCAATGTCATGGGCTTCCACCTTAGCTAATAGTCTATTGTGTGCAACTTTATCAAAAGTCCATATAAACAACATTTATCAACTTACCTCTGTCACCTCTTCAAAAAGCTTGATGAGGTTTGCGGGCATGATCTGTCTTTCACAAATCCATCCTGACTAACTGATTAACTGAAATGTTTTGAGGTGATCAGTTACCCTCTCCTCGATTATGGACTCCAACAATTTCCCCACCAGAGATTTCAGGCTCACTGCTCCATAATTACCCCATTTCCCTCCGTCACTCCTTTTAAAGAGTGGAGTGGTAGGAGCAACTTTCAAATCCAGAGGTACAACTCCTGAATCCAGGGAACTCAGGAAGATTATTGGTTCGGCAACGTACCCTCCTCCCTCCTTTAACACCCGTGGGATGGAAACCCTCAGGTCCTGGGCCAGATACAGAAGTGGCTGGAAAAGCTCAGCAGCAACTGTGAAGAGAAATCAAAGTTAATGTTTCGGGTCCGGTGACCCTTCCTCAGAACACTGGGCCCTGAGGAAGGCACACTGGACCCGAAACGTTAACCGGTTTCTCTCCACAAATGCTGCCAGACCTGCTGAGCTTTTCCAGCAACTTCTGTTTTTGTTTCTGATTTACAGCATGTTCTTTTGGTTTTTAATCAGACCCTGGGGATGTGTCACTCTTCACTTCTCCATTAATTTCCCCAATATTGGTGGGTGATTACTTCAACTAATTTTATTTCGGTCCTGTCCCTGATCCTCTCGTAGTTTCTTTGGGACTTTTGGCAAGCTCTCCTCTTCCTCTGCTGTGACTGTTGTGGTGGTGTTTCCATGGTCTTACCAGGCCATAGCGGCTGCTCGCTCATTACAGAGAGAAGTGACTGGTGACTGAGGCCCACCAGACCTCAGCCAAGGGAAGGGGTGGAGAAGTAGAGTCCTTCACTGTAACCTCAAACCAATGATGGGAATTGAACCCACGCTGTTGGCATTACACTGCTCTGTGAACCAACAATCCAGCCAACTGAGCTAACCGATTCCCTCTGCTGTGAATACTGAAGCAAACTAATCATTCAATGTGTTTCCCATGATTCTCAGTCTCAGCCTTCAGTAGACCAATCGTACTCTTCACCTCTGGCTTTCCCTTTATATTACTATAAAATCTCTTCTTATGTCTTTTGCAACTTTCACAGTCTCCAGCTGCTCCTCTGGCCTGGGTTAGACCCAGAGCATCATCCCACAGGCCACAGGCTCCTCTCTGACCTTGGGTTACTGCAGGAACTGAGTGTTGAGGGACCTGGGAAACGGAGCTGCCAATATCCCCGGGCCCTTGGTCCCCACCCAGCGCTGGAGGAATTCTAGGGCAACATCAAGGTCAGCAAAAGTGTCATATAAATGCAGAGTGGACCGGGTACAGAGTGAACACCGATAGGGTGGTGGGGGGAGGGGGGGGGGAGCGCTTCACTTGGGTTTGGGAGAGAGATGGCGTGAGGCCTAGCTGTCCCTTTCACCCTGGATCCCATGAAACCCGAGGTGAAAGGCAGATCTGAAGTGCTGCGACAACTCTCGGCCCCCCACCCCCTCCCCGCGTGTGGTGCTCACCTTGTACCGCATTCCATCAGCCGGCACCAGGTCAACCATGACGGTGTAACGGGAGAAAGGCATTAACCCTGACACGTTGATGTTACACTGAGGGAACATCCTCCTGAAAAAGACAACAATCAAAGCCACCTTGGCTCTCTCTGATCCTCTCCCTACCCACTCCCGACTCCCTCCTCACTCCCTCCCCGTCGCCCCCAACCCTGCCTGGGGTCAGTGTGGCTCAGCCAGCAGAGGTGACCAGGAGCCTCGGAGCCCCCACCAGCTCCTGGGGACGTGCCGTTGGGGGCAACTCACTCCAACCAGCTCGGGGAATCCTAACTCCCTACAAACCCTCACAGGGCCTCCACTCCCTGAGGCTGGCATCTCAGTGGGCATGAGATCTGTGCCACCCTGTTACCCGTTCCCCACACCCACCCCCTTCTCTCGCTGCCCCCCCCCCAGAGCAGACCTCACCTCCCCGATTTGTTGATGATCATCTCGGTGCCAACCGCGTGGAACGTCTGCCACAGAGCCTGGTCCTGCAGGGTTACCCGGACACTGCTCCAGGGGTCCGTCTGATCGGCTGTGCCTCTCACACAGCGGGACGGCTCGAGTTTCAGCACTGGGCAAACGGGAAAGGGTTCGGTGATCCCG
>NC_057734.1:51913508-51918377 GCF_004010195.1 Chiloscyllium plagiosum
AATGGCTTCAGATATTTGTGAGTAAATAGGCCCCAGGCACTCATTAGCCCTCAATCTCACACACATTTCCACCTTCTGCTGAGATCTTTAACACTACAAAGAGCCTATTGATCCCTAAGTGCTTGGATAATGGTGAGTAAAAAGCTTTTAATCAAACAAAACCCAATAAAACGGCAGTTGGTAGTTTGGTGTGAGTGAAGGCCTCAATCTAACTGCAGCCTGCTGTGTTATGTAAATGGCTGGTGACAGTTTAGTGCTGGAAAAATATAGCTTTTAACAATTGCTGCTGTGAGACACATTCCCACAGGCTCCAGGCTCAGCCCAGCCCTCAAACAGGCTCCTGGGTATCTTCACCTAGAGGCCTATTTTATAGTTCCTATCTCTTGTAACCTCTGGCCCTCTGCTGTCCAATTCACAGCCCAATTGACTGGGCCCTCGCTCTTGAATTCTCTCTCAAAACCTCCTTTATAACACACCTTAAACCAAATGTTTTGTTCAAGCTTCTGTTTGCCAGCCTTGGTATCTCTTTACGTGGCTAAATTGTACAGTTTGCTGCGATTAAAAGTCCCTTTAAGTGGCGTGGGATGATTCACTGTCCCAAGCAGTGCTATACAAATGCACGTTTCAGGCAGGGAGAGACTGAGTTTAGTCGGATCCCCATCAAAGGGACTTTGTTGGCAGCAGACGTGTTGTGTCTGACAGGTCTGTGTGAAGGGAGCGGATGGGTTGAGGATGCCCCCCCCCACCGCAGGGTGTAGTCTAGACAAGAACAAGGCAAATCCACAAGGTTGGTCTTCACACTGCAAGATCAGACCCAGGCTGTCTCAGCTCTAGGAACACCCCCTGGAGTTTGGCAGTGAGAAGTAGTGACTGGGTATCCCTGCGGACATTAACGGATACCCACCCACCCGCCCCCACAGACCTGCCTCTGACAGGATGGTGCTGGGGGAGTGGAACCAAGGTATCCATTGGCAGGACAGTGGGATACTATTTAAACAGGACATCCCTCCCCTTTTGTGCAGCTCTCGTAGTTTCGGTCAATTTAATGTTTGCTCGGTTTTCTCACTGTCTCTCCCAGTTTTCAGTTGTCCCCATGGCCTGACCCGTCCCAGTGTGTGGGACATTCCCCCCAGTCCCTGCAAGTCCTTGTCCGTACTGAACGATTCCAAGCTCCAGCACTCCCAGGATGCCCTGTTGCTGGGCAGTGCCTTGCGTTGGAGGAGGCCTGAATTGTGGAAATCCCACTCAAACCATCTCTATATTTCTCTATTTCCCAATGAGATGCTCCTTAAACCTCTCTCAACTTTACCAATTGTCTTATTTTGTGATGAGTATCAATATTGCCTTGGTAGCCTTAGTTGTCCATTTCTCCCATGATCAAGGTACAGCACAGGAACAGGCCCTTCGGCCCACCAAGCCTATGTCTATTCCTAATTCCTACTCAGACTCTACTTATTGCCCATGTGTGGTTTCTATCCCTCTGTTCATCTCCCATTCATGTGTCTATCAAGATATGCCTTAAATCTTGTTAAAGTGCCTCCTTCTGAAACCTCCACTGACAGTGTATTCCAGGCACCCACCACCTTCTGGATGTAAATGTTCCCCTAAACACCCCCACCCCTCACTTTGAAGCTGTGCCCTCTTGTTGCTGACCTTTCCACCCTGGGAAAAAAGCATCC
This sequence comes from Chiloscyllium plagiosum, assembly GCF_004010195.1. Lineage (NCBI taxonomy): Eukaryota > Metazoa > Chordata > Chondrichthyes > Orectolobiformes > Hemiscylliidae > Chiloscyllium > Chiloscyllium plagiosum. The sequence continues at coordinate 51,915,188 of NC_057734.1, forward strand.
ACCCTGTCGATGCCTCTCATACTTTTGAAGACCTCTATCAGGTCACCACCGCCCAACCTCCAGCCTCCATCGTTTCAGTGAAAGCAATCTGAGCTTGTCCAACCTCTCCTCATAGCTAGCACCCTCCCTTTGAGGCAACATCCAAGTGAACCTCCTCTACACCCCCTCCAAAGCATCCACATCCTTTTGGTAATGCGGTGCCCAGAACTGTACGTAGTATTCCAAATGTGTTTTTTTTCACAGGATGTGGGTCTCGCTGCCAAACTCGAGCGGGTGTTCCTGGAGCTGAGAGACAGCCTGGGTCTGATGTTGCAACGTGAAGACCCACCTTGCTGAGTTGTCTTGTTCGTGTCCAGACTGCACCCTGGGTGGGGAGGGGGACACATCCTCACCCAGCTAATTATTGCCCATCCCTAATTGCCCAGAGGGCAGTTAAAACTCAGCCACATTGCTGTGGGTCTGGAGCAGTCCAGGTGTGGATGCCAGATTTCCTTCCCCGAAGTACATCAGTGATACAGCACAGAAACAGACCCTTCGGCCCAACTTGTCTGTGCCAACCAGGTTTCCCAACTGAACTGCGTTTGGGCCATATCCCTCCAAGCCTTCCCTATCCAAGTACCTGTCTTTTAAATAAACTCTTACTTCAGATTTTTATTGAATTCAAATTCTACCATCTGCCATGGCAGGATTTGAACTCAGATCTCCAGAACATTAGCAGGGTGTCTGATTAATAGTCCAGTGGCATTACCACCAGACCACTGCTACCCAGAGGGCATGGATTGAAGGGCACGGGGAGAAGGTTTACAGAATGTTGAGGGAAACCTCTTTCACCCAGAGGGTGGTAGGAATCTGCAGCTTACTGTCTGTAAACATGGTCAAAATATTTAGGTTAGATTCCCTACAGTGTGAGTACAGGCCCTTCGGCCCAACAAGTCCACACCGACCCTCCGAAGAGTAACCCACCCAGACCCATTTCCCTCTGACTAATGAACCTAACACTACGGGCAGTTTAGCGTGGTCAATTCACCTGACCTGCACATCTTTGGACTGTGGGAGGAAACCGGAGCACCCGGGGGAAACCCACGCAGACACTGGGAGACTGTGCAAACTCCACACAGACAGTCGCCAGAGGCTGGGACTGAACCTGGGGCCCTGGTGCAGTGAGGCAGCAGTGCTAACCACTGAGCCAGCGGTGCTGCCCAATGTGGTGCAAAGGAGATACTGGGCTGGGAAATGGGCTTAAATAGTTGCATGCTTGTTCCAGCCTTTTTCTTTTGCTGTCGATCTTGCCGAGTCTCCTGTGTAGCAGCGGAGGGGGTTCTGGTTTATTAATGAACACACCCAGCACAGCAATGATTCAGTTTGAATTATTATCACTTTTATTTGTGACAAATACAGTGAGAAGTGCTGCGTAGTGCTGCCACTCTCTGGCTACATCTTAAAAACACAGAAAGATAAACCAAAACGTAGAATCAAAAGGCAGAAAAATGAAACAATGAAGTACATCTTATAGTCTTTGGTCAACAAAGTTGGATGGGCTCTTTGGAACAGCTCCCACTTCTAGGTCAGCCCTGGGTCTGGATCCAGCCTGGGGTCCCCGCGGCTAAGCCGACCAGACCCACTGTAACCGCGCTTTCCCGCACTGCCACCACCGGAACAAACAGCCGCTCTCTCCGGGGACATCTTGCCCCACCCCTCCATCAGTGTCGCTGCCATGAGTGTACATTGGGTTGGTCTCGCCAATGGAGTCACCTCCATTGTCAGGTGCCCGAGCCTAGCTGCGGACACGGAGCCTGGGCTCGGCCTGTTCGGTCTGGTCCTAGATTAAGCGACCCTCGCTGGGAGGCCTCAGCCTGGCCTGGGAGGCCTCAGCCTGGGCTGGGGCCACGTCCGTCTTGTTCTAGCATCGCTGCTGCCACCGCCCCCACTGGGAGTATCCTCCCTCCTCGCCTACTCGGCCTCACCGCTCCCCCGGGCCCACGCCGGCAGCTTTGTCCACCATTCCACACAGGCCTCGCTCTCGCTGATGATACTGCAGTCTCTGAACTGACAGCACCATCAACATCCCAGCGAGCTGAGAAAGAGTCCCAAACAGGCACTGTCACAAAGGTTTGGAGAAAGCGAGGATTTGGAAATCCGGACTCCCCCAACCCCGAAATCTGAGCTTAAATGCAGACAGAGGGATGGAGCCAGTTGTTAGCCAATCCCAGGAGAGTTGATCCGGGCTGGAGGACTTTAGACTCTTGGATCACTGGATCCATTTCCGGGACATGTACCAGTTAGACATGGGACTGGAATGGGGCCAATATCCTTGCAAGTGGGCAGTTTGCAGTTGGTTGGAGTTTAAACAAATTTGGGAGGGGGATGAGATATGGAAGGGAGGCACAATTGGAGTGAAACAGTGAAATACAGGGGAAAAAAGCAGAGGGCGGGTGAATGTAGTGAATTTAAGACACAAGTTGCATGGAAAATTATTTTAGTACAAGTAGTTAGATGTTTGTTTTTGTTAGGCACTGATATGATGGGCCGAAGGGCCTTTTTCTGTGCTGTAGACCTCTATGACTCTTGAGAGTAAGGCAGATGAGTTGAAGATGTTGATGAACACATGGGGATATGATATAATTGCCAGCACAAGGGCATGGTAGAAGGATATAGAACCTACAGGTCAGACAGTGGGGGTTGGGGGGGGGAGGGCAGCTCATCAGAAAATTCTATAAAACAGGCACAGAGTTGGTCCTGATTTCAGGTCACATGGTACAAGTGTCAATGGGGAGACATTTTGATGCGAGTGACTCTGAGTCAGATTTAAAGTAGAGGAATAGAAATGGGTGAAGATGGAATGGAAATAAAGGTTCTGATTTCGGGCAAGGCCAATTTGAGCGTAAATGAGATTTCGCCAAAGAGGACGGAGCAGTTTCTTGCAGAAAGATCTAGATCAGAGCAGTGAGAGCCCTTCAAAAGGGGAATAGAGTCACAGAGTCATAGAGATGTACAGCAGGGAAACAGACCCTTCGGTCCAACCCGTCCATGCCGACCAGATATCCCAACCCAATCTAGTCCCACCTGCCAGCACGCGGCCCATATCCCTCCAAACCCTTCCTATTCATATACCCATCCAAATGCCTCTTAAATGTTGCAATTGTACCAGCCTCCACCACTTCCTCTGGCAGCTCATTCCATACACGTACCA
>NC_057734.1:51918467-51922450 GCF_004010195.1 Chiloscyllium plagiosum
AACCCTGGCAACATCCTTGTAAATCTTTTCTGAACCCTTTCAAGTTTCACAACAACTTTCTGATAGGAAGGAGACCAGAATTGCAGAATTGGCCTAACCAATGTCCTGTACAGCCCAACGTGATCTCCCAACTCCTGTACTCAATACTCTGACCAATAAAGGAAAGCATATCAAACGCCGCCTTCACTATCCTATCTACCTGCGACTCCACTTTCAAGGAGCTATGAACCTGCACTCCAAGGTCTCTTTGTTCAGCAACACTCCCTAGGACCTTACCATTAAGTGTATATGTTCTGCTAAGATTTGCTTTCCCAAAATGCAGCACCTGAATTTTATCTGAATTAAACTCCATCTGCTACTTCTCAGCCCATTGGCCCATCTGGTCCAGATCCTGTTGTAATCTGAGGTAACCCTCTTCGCTGTCCACTACACCTACAATTTTGGTGTAATCCGCAAACTTACTAATTGTACCTCTAACGCTCGCATCCAAATCATTTACGTAAATGACAAAAAGTAGAGGGCCCAGCACCGATCCTTGTATCCAAATGGCTAGTTCTCCCTGTATTCCATGAGATCTAACCTTGCTAATCAGTCTCCCATGGGGAACCTTGTTGAACGCCTTACTGAAGTCCATATAGATCACATCTACCGCTCTGCCCTCATCAATCCTCTTTGTTACTTCCTCAAAACTCTCAATCAAGTTTGTGAGACAGGATTTCCCACGCACAAAGCCATGTTGACTATCCCAAATCAATCCTTGCCTTTCCATATACATCTACATCCTGTCCCTCAGGATTCCCTCTGACAACTTGCCCACCACCGAGGAATAGAGAGTGTATAGGGCCAACATGTTCCCATAAAGGTGAAGGGTGAGACCGACAAGGTCAGAAAACCCTGGATATCAAGGATGCAGAGGGTTGGATAATGAAAAAAAAGGGAAGGTTATGGCAATACTGGGAGCTCAAAACAAGAGAAATCCTGAGAGAAGTGCAGGGCGTAATTTCAAAAAGAAATTAGGAGAGTGAAGAGAAACCGTGAGAAAACACCAGTAGGTAAAATAGAGGAAATTTCACAGGCTTTTTTTCCAAGCGGAGCAAGGTCATCAGGGAAAGATTGGGAACAGGAGGGACCAAAGTGCAATCTGCATCTGAAGGCAGAAGATGTCGGTGAGGTTTAAATGGGTGCCTCGTATCTGTATTCACTACAGTAAAGGATGATGTAGGGAGAGAAATTGGCAGGAGGACTGTGATATACTTGAACAAATTAGCTTTGAGAGGAATGAGGGATTAGTGGTCCAATCGCTACAAAATCGGCAGGGAACAATTGCACTGCAGAGATTGCAGAGAGGTTTCACGGGATGTTCCCTGAAGTGAGAGGTCTCAGCAAAAAGTTAACTTTTGTTTGGGGTCTGTGGAGCAGAAGAGGCTAAGGGGGCAATTGATGCAGACATAATGGTGAGTGATATAGACTGGGCCGATTGTGATAAATACTTCCGCGATGTAGGCATGTCTTAGACCAATTGAATTAAGGTTAAAGTGAAAAATGAAGCATTTCGCGAGGATCTGATGGAAAAGCAAATTACCCAGGGGATGGGTCAAATATGGAACATGTTGCCTGAGAGGGTACCCACCCTCCTCTAGCTTATGGCTCTCTGCCTTTATTCCTGATGAAGGGCTTTTGCCCGAAACGTCGATTTTGCCTGTCCTCGGATGCTGCCTGAATTGCTGTGCTCTTCCAGCACCACTGATCCAGAATCTGGTTTCCAGCATCTGCAGTCATTGTTTTTACCTCATTGACCTTCCTATTGTCTAGCTGGTGTTGATTTCTGCTCCGGTGGTATGGAACTGGAGAACATACATGTCAGCACTTCTCAGAGCTCAGAACACAGACCGTGATACAGTTACGGTGTGTGTGAGTTTGTATGTGTGTGTGTCTTTGTATGCGTATGTTCATGTGTGAGTGAGTGTGTGTGTATGAGTATGCCTGTGTGTATGTATGGGTGTGCGGATGTGCACATGTCTGTTTATGAGTTTGTGAATGTGTGTCTGTGTTTCAGTGTCTGTGTGTTTGCGTGCGTGTGTGTGGGTTTGTGTGTGTGAGTGTGAAGGAGGTGTATGTGCATGAAGGTGGAGTGGGGTGTGTGACGCACATGCGTGTGGGTGTGGGTGAGGAGGGTACGAGGGTTTAGAAAGAGTTTTCAGAGGAGTTGGAGAATTTGAGGCCATTTGAGGTTCTGGGTGTGAGAGTGTGAATGGGTATGAGAGTGAGTGTGTGAGACAGTGGGGAGGTGGTGGGGAATTTCTGCTCTGGGCGGGGGAGTCAGATCCAGGTGGAGATTCCGAGATTGTGGAATGCCAGTTGCTTCGAAGGCCATTGCTTCCAAATAAACCTAGAACATGGAACATTCCAGCGCAGTACAGGCCCTTCGGCCCTCGATGTTGCACCGCCCTGTGGACCCAATCTGAAGCCCATCTATCCTACAGTATTCCATTATCATCCATATGTTTATCCAATCACCATTTAAATGCCCATAAAGTTGGTGAGTCTACTACTGTTACAGGCAGGGCGTTCTATGCCCCTACTACTGATTAAAGAAACTACCTCTGACATCTGTCCTATATCTACCACCTCCCAATTTAAAGCTATGTCCCTTGTACCAGCCATTACTATCCGAGGAAAAAGGCTCTCCCTGTCCACCCTATCTAACCCTCTGATTATACTGTATGTCTTAATTAAGTCACCTCTCAACTTTCTTTTCTTGAACGAAGACAGCCTCAAGGAATGAAACCTGTTGGACTATAACCTGGTGTGATGTGATGTTTCGTTGCAGTTTGAGTATTCCCTAAGGGACAGTGAACGTGGAGTCTACCCGTCCCTCAAGTGTCACTGTCACCCCAAGGGCTCCCTCTGATAATGCACGCTGATACCTTCACCAGTCAGGGGTGTCGGGAATGGGCTGTGGGCAGGGTGGAGGAATAAGTATTAACTTTGATCAAAGTGAGACGGCAGGAGAAGGGGTTATCACAGAGTGATGAGGGTAACTCAGCAACAGCTGCCCACATGAATGCCAGCTTGATCTTGGTCACACCATTGGATTGGTATGAATGCCCCATGGGAAGGCACTGACAGATAGCAAGACAGTGGGTGAGACATGGGGGTGGGGGGCACTTGTTACTGAAACTTCCCCCCCAAGACATAACCGGGGTAAGGTTAGAGCTGAAATATGTGTTGCTGGAAAAGCGCTGCAGGTCAGGCAGCATCCAAGGAGCAGGAGAATTCAGGAAGAAGGGCGTATGCCCGAAACGTCGATTCTCCTGCTCCCTGGATGCTGCCTGACCTGCTGCGCTTTTCCAGCAACACATTTTTCAGCTCTGATCCCCAGCATCTGCAGTCCTCACTTTCTCCTCCTGGGTAAGGTTACCCTCAGTTAAATCTTATAAACTACTGCTCAGATACTCTTAACACCACTCACCCTGAGTCAACCTGAATTACTGCCTTCATACTCATGCAGCACACAAACAGACCCTTCGGTCCAACCAGTCCATGCTAACCAGATATCCCAACCTAAACTAGTCCCACCTGCCTGCGCTTGGCTCACGTCCCTCCAAACATTTCCTATTCATGTAGTCATCTAAATCTCTTTTGAACATTGTAACTGTATCCGTATCCACCTCTTCCTCATAGAGTCATAGAGATGTATAGCATGGAAACAGACCCTTCGGTCCAACCCGTCCATGCTGACCAGATATCTCAAGCTAATCTAGTCCCACCTGCCAGCACCCGGCCCATATCCCTCTAAACCCTTCCTATTCATATACCCATCCAAATGCCTCTTAAATGTTGTAATTGTACCAGCCTCCTCCACTTCCTCTGGCAGCTCATTCCACACACATACCACCCTCTGCATGAAAAAGTTGCCCCTTAGGTCTCTTTTATATCTTTCCCCTCTCACCCTAAACCTATGCCCTCTAGTTCTGGACTCC
>NC_057734.1:51925394-51937369 GCF_004010195.1 Chiloscyllium plagiosum
CTGGAGTGGGGACTCCTGGCTGTGGTAGGGCCTGGAGTGGGGACTCCTGGCTGTGGTAGGGTCTGGAGTGGGGACTCCTGGCTGTGGTAGGGTCTGGAGTGGGGACTCCTGGCTGTGGTAGGGTCTGGAGTGGGGACTCCTGGCTGTGGTAGGGTCTGGAGTGGGGACTCCTGGCTGTGGTAGGGTCTGGAGTGGGGACTCCTGGCTGTGGTAGGGTCTGGAGTGGGGACTCCTGGCTGTGGTAGGGTCTGGAGTGGGGACTCCTGGCTGTGGTAGGGTCTGGAGTGGGGACTCCTGGCTGTGGTAGGGTCTGGAGTGGGGACTCCTGGCTGTGGTAGGGTCTGGAGTGGGGACTCCTGGCTGTGGTAGGGTCTGGAGTGGGGACTCCTGGCTGTGGTAGGGTCTGGAGTGGGGACTCCTGGCTGTGGTAGGGTCTGGAGTGGGGACTCCTGGCTGTGGTAGGGTCTGGAGTGGGGACTCCTGGCTGTGGTAGGGTCTGGAGTGGGGACTCCTGGCTGTGGTAGGGCCCAGAGTGGGGACTCCTGGCTGTGGTAGGGCCTGGAGCGGGGACTCCTGGCTGTGGTAGGGCCCAGAGTGGGGACTCCTGGCTGTGGTAGGGCCCAGAGTGGGGACTCCTGGCTGTGGTAGGGCCTGGAGCGGGGACTTCGGGCTGTGGTAGGGCCTGGAGTGGGTACTCCTGGCTGTGGTAGGGCCCAGAGCGGGGACTCCTGGCTGTGGTAGGGCCCAGAGTGGGGACTCCTGGCTGTGGTAGGGCCCGGTGCGGGGACCCATGGCTGTGGTAGGGCCTGGAGTGGGGACTCCTGGCTGTGGTAGGGCCCAGAGCAGGGACCCCTGGCTGTGGTAGGGCCTGGAGTGGGGACTCCTGGCTGTGGTAGGGCCCGGAGCGGGGACTCCTGGCTGTGGTAGGGCCCGGAGTGGTGACTCCTGGCTGTGGTAGGGCCTGGAGTGGGGACTCCTGGCTGTGGTAGGGCCCGGAGCGGGGACTTCTGGCTGTGGTAGGGCACGGAGCGGGGACTCCTGGCTGTGGTAGGGCCCAGAGCGGGGACTCCTGGCTGTGGTAGGGCCTGGAGCAGGGACTTCGGGCTGTGGTAGGGCCCAGAGCGGGGACTCCTGGCTGTGGTAGGGCCTGGAGCGGGGACTCCTGGCTGTGGTAGGGCCTGGAGCGGGGACTCCTGGCTGTGGTAGGGCCCAGAGCGGGGACGCCTGGCTGTGGTAGGGCCTGGAGTGGGGACTCCTGGCTGTGGTAGGGCCCAGAGCGGGGACCCCTGGCTGTGGTAGGGCCCGGAGTGGGGACTCTAGGCTGTGGTAGGGCCCGGAGTGGGGACTCCTGGCTGTGGTAGTGCCTGGAGTGGGGACTCCTGGCTGTGGTAGGGCCTGGATTGGGGACCCCTGGCTGTGGTAGTGCCTGGAGTGGGGACTCCTGGCTGTGGTAGTGCCTGGAGTGGGGACTCCTGGCTGTGGTAGTGCCTGGAGTGGGGACTCCGGGCTGTGGTAGTGCCTGGAGTGGGGACTCCTGGCTGTGGTAGGGCCCGGTGCGGGGACCCCTGGCTGTGGTAGGGCCTGGAGTGGGGACTCCTGGCTGTGGTAGGGCCCAGAGCAGGGACTCCTGGCTGTGGTAGGGCCTGGAGTGGGGACTCCTGGCTGTGGTAGGGCCCGGAGCGGGGACTCCTGGCTGTGGTAGGGCCCGGAGTGGTGACTCCTGGCTGTGGTAGGGCCCGGAGCGGGGATTCCTGGCTGTGGTAGGGCCCGGAGCGGGGACTTCTGGCTGTGGTAGTGTCCAGAGTGGGGATTCCTGGCTGTGGTAGGGCCCAGAGCGGGGACTCCTGGCTGTGGTAGGGCCTGGAGTGAGGACTCCTGGCTGTCGTAGGGCCCGGAGTGGGGACTCCTGGCTGTGGTAGTGCCTGGAGTGGGGACTCCTGGCTGTGGTAGGGCCCGGAGTGGGGACTCCTGGCTGTGGTAGGGCCTGGAGTGGGGACTCCTGGCTGTGGTAGGGCCCAGAGCGGGGACTCCTGGCTGTGATAGGGCCCGGAGTGGGGACTCCTGGCTGTGGTAGGGCCTGGAGTGGGGACTCCTGGCTGTGGTAGGGCCCGGAGTGGGGACTCCTGGCTGTGGTAGGGCCTGGAGCGGGGACTCCTGGCTGTGGTAGGGCCCAGAGCGGGGACTCCTGGCTGTGGTAGGGCCCAGAGTGGGGACTCCTGGCTGTGGTAGCGCCTGGAGCGGGGACTCCTGGTTGTGGTAGGGCCCTGAGGGGGGAGTCCTGGCTGTGGTAGGGCCCTGAGGGGGGACTCCTGGCTGTGGTAGGGCCCTGAGGGGGGACTCCTGGCTGTGGTAGGGCCCAGAGTGGGGACTCCTGGCTGTGGTAGGGCCCAGAGTGGGGACTCCTGGCTGAGGTAGGGCCCTGAGGGGGGACTCCTGGCTGTGGTAGGGCCCGGAGTGGGGACTCCTGGCTGTGATAGGGCCCGGAGTGGGGACTCCTGGCTGTGATAGGGCCTGGAGTGGGGACTCCTGGCTGTGATAGGGCCCTGAGGGGGGACTCCTGGCTGTGGTAGGGCCCTGTGGGGGGACTCCTGGCTGTGGTAGTGCCTGGAGCAGGGACTCCTGGCTGTGGTAGGGCCCTGAGGGGGGACTCCTGGCTGTGGTAGGGCCCAGAGTGATGACTCCTGGCTGTGGTAGGGCCTGGAGTGGGGACTCCTGGCTGTGATAGGGCCCGGAGTGGGGACTCCTGGCTTGGTAAGGCCCAGAGCGGGGACTCCTGGCTGTATTAGGGCCCGGAATGGGGACTCCTGGCTTTGGTAGTGCCTGGAGTGGGGACTCCTGGCTGTGGTAGGGTCTGGAGTGGGGACTCCTGGCTGTGGTAGGGCCCAGAGTGAGGACCCCTGGCTGTGATAGGGCCCGGAGTGGGGACTCCTGGCTGTGGTAAGGCCCAGAGCGGGGAATCTCTGTGTCGTTGTTGCTGCACCCAGAGCACAGACCCCTCAAGTCCCCAGACACATTGCAGAAATCTTGCAGAAGCCCTTGGTCTGTGTTTGAGGAGCCCTTCTATGGAATCTATTTATGTTCTTTTTTTGGGTAAACCGAAATGACAATGGATTGAGGCAACGAAACAGTTGTCTCTGTATCTCTGTAGATATGTGTGACAATCGCTCAGGGACTGACTATCCCCATTAATTGGGATGGTTAATGAACAGTAATCCATCTTCACCAGTCCCCTGCCATACCCCTCACTGCCACAACACTCCCACCCACTGCTCACACACCCACAGCTCTATTCAACCAGGATGGTGACACCAGCTGGCAATCTGCCCCAGTATTGTGGGCACTTTCCTTCAGCAGGGGGATTTGTAACTGATGAGGCAATAGCTTATGGTTTGCTCCTGTAACATAAGGAATGAAACACAGGGTAATGTCAGGGTGAAAGGGTCAGTAGATGAGTATTATGGCTGGGATAGACATATAGTTACAGCTCCAGCCACTGCAGTGTCCAGGATCATCTTAAGCTGATTGACCTGACAGTTATGCCTCTTGTGACATAACTGGTTGATTGGGAACATAGTTTAACCGTTTTGAAAAAAGCAGACCCAAGGGCCATCTAGTGGCCCAGTGGTAGTGTCACATTTAAAAAGGGTACACCCCTGTTGTATTCTCATTCCTGGGAAGGTGGGGGATGGAGATGGATGGATAGCCTTCAGGGACAGTTCAGAGGCAGCCACAGGGTGGGGCAGGGGAATGTGGAGGGGACAGGCAGATGACATCTGAGGGCGGGGTCGACGATGGCCCTCCTCAATTCTCTGCGACGTGGTTGGAGTTGTTTAAAAGTCTGTTCGGCCCGTCTCCTGAGCCTCAGCCAGTTGCGGTTGGCATGTGAGAGCGGGCAGACCTGAGGCAGCCATCTTGGTAATGTAGGGCTTTATCTAATCTGCCGTATGAGGACTGAATCCAAATCCTGGTCCACACCTCTGTCACCTTTCATACCTCATCCTCCCTGGGATTGACCTATGCAGTCACAGGGGGTGTAATAATTGCCAGTTACCTCCTCACTAGGGCCCCAGACAACACCTTTTGGATGAAACATTTGCATTTTTTTCAATCTTATATTGACGGCTCACTTTTTACACTGGACAGGTCTGACACAGGCCTCAATGTTTGAAACATCTCCATCTCATTCCAGCAATATGACTCCCAATTTGCACTTGCTTGCCGTTCTAACTCACCATCTTGCCTTCACACCAACGTCTCTAACTTCGGCCTGTGGCCTAGTGCAGCCTAAAGTGAGCTGCAAACACAATCCACTTCTTGCTTTTCGGCACGTTGTGGCTCTCTGGGCTCAACACTGTGGATGGACCTCCCCTTCATGGACGACAGCGGTTTAAAAGGGTGGCTCCCCACCACCTCACCAAGGGGCAATTAGGGATGGGCAATAACTGCTGCCCAGCCATTGTCGCCCACATCTTACTGACTAATTAAATCAAAAAGCTGTATCTGTGAGCTTGCAGACAGCTGGGTCAGGAATTTCGCGTGCAGAAAGAAGTGGAAATAGCAGTTAAAAGCAGCAGAGGGAGATGTGTTGGTCCATCTGATTTGATTTGATTTGATTTATTATTGACACATGTACCTCGGTACAGTGAAGAGTTCTGTTGTGCGTGCAGATCATACTGTACAAAGTACATTAGGGTAATAAAACAGAGTGAGGAATACAATACAGAGAAGGTGCACTGACAGCAAGGGTCACCATTAAACGTAAAATTTGAGCGGTCCATTCGGAAGCCTAATAACAGCTGGGAAGAAGCTGTTCTTGAATCTGATGGTACATGTGTTTTAGCTTTTGTATCTGCTGCTAGATGGAAGAGGTTGTTAGAGATTATAACCGGGATGGGGAGGGGTCTTTGATGCCTTTCAGAGGCAGCCAGGAGTAGAGATGGAGTCAATGGATGGGAGGTTGGCCTGTGTGATGGACTGGGCTGTGATCACAACTCTGTGTGGTTTCTTATGATCCTGGGTGGGGCAGTTGCTGTAAAGATGAGGCGTGAAGGTTCAATTGGGGCGATTGAGAGTTATAAGGTAGCCAGGAAGGACCTGAAGAGAGAGCTAAGAGCAGCAAGGAGGGGACATGAAAAGTCCTTAGTTGGTAGGATTAGGGAAAACCCAAAGGCTTTCTATAGGTATGTCAGGAATAAAAGAATGACTAGGGTAGGAACAGGTCCAGTCAAGAAAGTTATGGCGGTTAAAGTGTAATGAAGAATGCAGAAATGTATTTTAACTAATTGGAATAGTTTGTTGAGAGATTAGAAATCGTGGAGGAATGATAGGAAATTAATTTTTTAAAAATCAGCAAAAGGTGGTATACAATTACAAGAAGTAATTAAAATGGCAAATAGAGAATTAGATTTTATCTCAAGGAGCTTGAAAGTCAGGAAGTGATGTTTCAGTTTTCCAGACCACTGGTCAGACTCTTTCTGGACCATTGAATTTGCGAGGTGACATCTTGTGGTATTATTATTCGACTGTTAATCCAGAAGTTCAGATATTATTCTGGAGACTTCGTTTTAAATCCTGCCATTTGCAGAATTCATTTTCAATAAAAATCTTGAATTAAGAATCTGATGATGACCATGAATCAATTGTCAATTGTCAGGAAACCCCTAATATCCTTTAGAGAGGGAAACTACCATCCTGACCTGATCTGCTGTACATATAACTCCGAACCCACAACAATGTGGTTGACTCTTAACTGCTCTCTGGGCAATTCGGGATGGGTAGTAAATGTTGATCTACACAGCCCCACCCTCTTCCTGTAAACGAATAAAGAAACAAATTACTTGTAAGTGGTATTCATCAGAAGAGATATGTTCGCAATGAAAGGGGAATATGGTTCATATTCACCAGAATGACATCAGGGATTAAAGGGCATGCATGAACTTGGTTTATGAGCTTTGAAGGATGATTCAACCAAGTTATTGAGGGTGGAGAAAGATAACTCACTATCTCTGGCGAAAACATCCAGAACCAATATGTACAATCTTAAAATTAGAACTAAAACCCTCAAGACAAAACTTCAGAAGCACATTTTCAAAGACAGCATTGTGAACATGTTGCAGTTGTATTTCATGTTGCAGTTGTATAAGACTCTGGTGCTGCCGCATCTGGAGTATTGTGTGCAGTTTTGGTTGCCATACTATAGGAAGGATGTGGAGGTACTGGAACGGGTGCAGAGGAGGTTTACTAGGATGTTGCCTGGTATGGTAGGAAGTTCGTATGAGGAAAGGCTGAGGCACTTGGGGTTGTTTTCATTGGAGAAAAGAAGGTTTAGGGGTGACTTGATAGAGGTGTACAAGATGATTAGGGGTTTAGATAGGGTTGACCATGAGAACCTTTTTCCATGTATGGAGTCAGCTATTACGAGGGGGCATTGCTTTAAATTAAGGGGTGGTAGGTATAGGACAGATGTTAGGGGTAGGTTCTTTACTCAGCGAGTCGTAAGTTCATGGAATGCCCTGCCAGTAGCAGTGGTGGACTCTCCCTCTTTATGGGCATTTAAGCGGGCATTGGATAGGCATATGGAGGATAGTGGGCTAGTATAGGTTAGGTGGGCTTGGATCGGCGCAACATCGAGGGCCAAAGGGCCTGTACTGCGCTGTATTCTTCTATGTTCTATGTTCTATGTACCAAGCCGTGATGCATCCTGATAGGATGGTTTCTATAGTGACCATGGGGAGAAAACACCTGTTTTTATGGAGGATAAAGGTCCCTTTAAGAACTGGGTTCCTCTAAATGGGGATCAACATGAACCAAATAGCCTGGGAGATAGACAATAGGGAGAGAAAGGAACAAAACTGTAATTATTGGGTGAACTTGTAGATAGGAGTGATTCTGTGTTCAAGCAGTTTAGTGTTAGGTTTTAGAGTCCTACAGAAGATAGTCATGATTTGGACTGGGGTGTACAAAGTTAAAAATCACACAACACTAGGTTATAGTCCAACAGGTTTATTTGGAAGCACCAGTTTTCGGAGCGCTGCTCCTTCATCAGGTGGTTGTCCCCTGAGATTATTACAGATTTTTCCAACTGCACCCCTCACCACCTCCCCCTCCCCCCCCCTGCCAACACCGAAGAAGGGGTTGGCTTGGTGGCCCTCACCTCCCTGATTGAGAAAGTGCATCCTCGAAGACGGTAAGGCTGACCCCTGTCAGCCCAGCCACACAGAATTTGTGGACAATCCTGGGGAACACCAGAGCTGACCCGGGTGAGTCGGAGGCAGCTGGGGTGGGGGTTAGAGACGGTCACACACCCCCTGCTGGAATGTGTCTTTACAACAGGGACCCTGGGGACAGATGCAGTGGTTTTTGTCAAGGTTTGTCCTGAGCAGCTCCGTGACGCAGGGCTCCCTGCTCTACGGTCTGTTCCCTGGCACACACACCAAGACAAACATTGACTGAGCCTGGAGGACCGTCAACTTGGTGAAAGATGCTCTTTGGTCTGCCCAAAACGTGATGGTCTTCCAGAGCAAGGAGTTGACCTCAACTGAGTGTTACAGACGGACACATTCCAAGGTGCAGGACTGTGTGCTGAGGGAATCCCTAAAGCTCGGGGCAGCTGTTGCCTACTGTCTAAGGTCTGTCTTCTGAAAATAAATTGGGGTCTGTTCAGTTATCGGACCTTTCTGCTGCCTGAAATGTATGTCAATATAGTCGTATACAAGTAAGAAATGCCTTTGGTTTGGATAGAGGCAAACTCCAATGTTTGTTTATTCCTTCACATGCTCCTGTCCGGAACCGAACTGTTTTACAGTCGGAGCCTCAAACAGCACGAAAACAGACCCTTCGGTCCAACCAGTCCATACCGGCCATGCTCCCAAACTAAACTAGTCCCAGCAGTCTGGGCTTGGCCCATATCCCTCCAAACCTTCCCTATTCAGGGACTTATCCAAAGGTCTTTTAAACAGTCACAGAATCCCTACAGTGTGGAAACAGGCCATTCAGCCCAACAGGTCCACACCAACTCTCTGAAGTGCATCCCACCCAGACTCACCTCCTCCCCCCCCCCCCACCCTATCCCCCTAACCCTGCATTTCCCGTGGCTAATCTATTTAACCTACACATCCCTGCACACTGTGGGGCAATTTAGCACAGCCAATCTACCTAACCTACACACAGAACATTGAACAATACAGCGCAGTACAGGCCCTTCGGCTCTCGATGTTGTGCCGCCCTGTGAAACCAATCTGAAACCCACCTAGCCTATGCTATTCCATTCTCATCCATATGTTTGTCCAATGGTCATTTAAATGCCCTTAAAGTTGGCGAGTCCTGTTGTAGGCAGGATGTTCCACACCCCTACTACCCTCTGAGCAAAGAAACTACCTCTGACATCTGTCCTATATCTATCACCCCTCAATTTAAAGTTATGTCCCCTCGTACTAGCCATCACCATCCAAGGAAAAAGGCTCTCCCAGTCCACCCGATCTAACCCACTGATTATCTCACATGTCTCAACTAAGTCACCTCTCAACCTTCTCTCTAACGAAAACAGCCTCAAGTTCCTCAGCCTTTCCTCATGAGACCTTCCCTCTATACTAGGCAACATCCTAGTAAATCTCCTCTGAACTCTTTCCAAAGCTTCCACATCCTTCCTATAATGCGGTGACCAGAACTGTACACAATACTCCAAGTGCGTCCACACCAGCTGCAGCATGACCTCATGGCTCTGAAACTCAATCCCTTCACCAATAAAAGCTAACACACCGTATGCCTTCTTAACAACCCGATCAATCTGGGTGGCAACTTTCAGGGAGCTATGTACATGGACACCGAGATCTCTCTGCTCATCCACACTGCCAAGAATCTTACCATTCACCCAGTACTCTGCCTTCCTATTGCTCCTTCCAAAGTGAATTACCTCACACTTTTCCACATTAAACTCCATATGCCACCTCTCAGCCCAGCTCTGCAGCTTATCTATGTCCCTCTGTAACCTGCAACATCCTTCGTCACTATCCACAACTCCATCGCCCTTAGTCTCATCTGTACCTAGCCTATGCTATTCCATTTTCATCCATATGTTTGTCCAATGGTTATTTAAATGCCCTTAAAGTTGGCGAGTCCTGTTGTAGGCAGGATGTTCCACACCCCTACTACCCTCTGAGCAAAGAAACTACCTCTGACATCTGTCCTATATCCACCACCCCTCAATTTAAAGTTATGTCCCCTCGTACTAGCCATCACCATCCAAGGAAAAAGGCTCTCCCAGTCCACCCTATCTAACCCACTGATTATCTCACATGTCTCAACTAAGTCACCTCTCAACCTTCTCTCTAACTAAAACAGCCTCAAGTCCCTCAGCCTTTCCTCATGAGACCTTCCCTCTATACTAGGCAACATCCTAGTAAATCTCCTCTGAACTCTTTCCAAAGCTTCCACATCCTTCCTATAATGCGGTGACCAGAACTGTACACAATACTCCAAGTGCGTCCACACCAACTGCAGCATGACCTCATGGCTCCGAAACTCAATCTCTTCACCAATAAAAGCTAACACACCGTATGCCTTCTTAACAACCCTAATCAACTAGGGTGGCAACTTTCAGGGATCTATGTACATGGACACCGAGATCTCTCTGCTCATCCACACTGCCAAGAATCTTACCATTCACCCAGTACTCTGCCTTCCTATTGTTCCTTCCAAAGTGAATTACCTCACACTTTTCCACATTAAACTCCATTTTGCCATCTCTCAGCCCAGCTCTGCAGCTTATCTCTGTCCGTCTGTAACCTGCAACATCCTTCGTCACTATCCACAACTCCATCGCCCTTAGTCTCATCTGTAAATTTACTAACCCATCCTTCTACGCCCTCATCCAGGTCATTTATAAAAATGACAAAAAGCAGTGGCCTCGAACAGACGCTTGCTGTACTCCACTAGTAACTGAACTCCAGGATGAACATTTCCCAGCAACCACCATCCTCTGCCTTGTTTCAGCTAGCCAATTTCTGATCTAAACCGCTAAATCACCCTCAATCCCATGGCTCCGTATTTTCTGCAATAGCCTACCATGGGAAACCTTATCAAACACCTTACTGAAACCCATATACACCACATCAACTGCTTTACCCTCATCCACCTGTTTGGTCACCTTCTCAAAGAACTCAATAAGATTTGTGAGGCATGACCTACTCTTCACAAAACCGTGTTGACTATCCCTCATCAAATTATTCTTTTGTAGATGATTACAAATCCTATCACTTATAATCCTTTCCAACACTTTACCCACAACTGAAGTAAGGCTCACTGGTCTATAATCACCAGGGTCATCTCTACTCCCCTTCTTGAACAAGGGGACGACATTTGCTATCCCCCAGTCTCCTGGCACTATTCCTGTAGACAATGATGGCAAAAAGATCAAAGCCAAAGACTCTGCAATCTCCCCGCTCGCTTTCCAGAGAATCTGAGGATAAATCCCATCTGCCCCAGGGGACTTATCTATTTTCACACTTTCCAGAATTGCTAACCCCTCCTCCTTATGAACCTCAGTCCCATCTAGTCCCGTAGCCTGAATCTCAGTATTCTCCTCGACAACATTGTCTTTTTCCAGTGTGAATACTGACGAAAAATATTCATTTAGCGTTTCCCCTGTCTCTTCAGACTCCATGCACAGCTTCCCACTACTGTCCTTGACAGACCCTAACCTTACTCTAGTCATTCTTTTATCCCTGATATACTTATAGAAAGCTTTAGGGTTTTCCTTGATCCTGCCAACAACTTCTCATGCCCCCTCCTGGCTCTTCATAGTTCTCTCTTTAGCTCCTTCCTGGCTAACGTGTAACTCTCAAGCACCCTGACTGAGCCTTCACGTCTCATCCTAACACAAGCCGCCTTCTTCCTCTAGACAAGAGATTCAACTTCTTTAGTAAATCACTGCTCCCCCACTCGACAACTTCCTGCCTGCCTGACAGGTACATAATTATCAAGGGCACACATTTCAAAAGTGCCCATTCCCGCAGTTTCCTTCCCCATCCTATGCATCCTAAATCTTGCCTGATTGCATCATAATTTGCTTTCCCCCAGCTTTTACTCTTCCCCTGTGGTTTATACCTATCCCTTTCCATCGCTAAAGTAAATGTAACCGAACTGTGGTCACTATCACCAAAGTGCTCACCTCCCTCCAAGTCTAACACCTGGCCGGGGTCATTACCCAGTACCAAACCTAATGTGGCCTCGCCCCTTGTTGGCCTGTCCACATTCTGTGTCAGGAAGCCCTCCTGCACACACTGGGCAAAAACTGACCCATCTAAAGTACTTGAACTTTAGTATTCCCAGTCAATATTTGGAAAGTTAAAGCCGCCCATTACAGCTACCCTGTCACTCTCGCTCCTATCAAGAGTTATCTTTGCTATCCTATCCTCTTTGGCCTGTGGGGGGAAACCGGAGCACACGGAGGAAACTCACGCAGACACGGGGAGAATGTGCAAACTCCACACAGACAGTCACCCGAGGCTGGAATCGAACACGATTCCTGGGGCTGTGAGGCAGCAGTGCTAATTAAATGAGCAACTGTGCACCCTGAACATTATAACTGTGCCCACATCCAGCACTTCCTCTGGAAGCTCATTCCGCATGCGAACCACCCTCTGTGTAAAAGGTTTGCCCCTCGTGTCTCTTTTTTAAAATCTCTCTCCTCTCACCTTCAAAATATGCCCCTCGTCTTCAACTTCCCCAACCAAGGAAGAAAACCTGCCATCAATCCTATCTATACCCTGCATTATTTTATCAACTTTTATGAGATTGCCTCTTAACCTCCAATACTCCAGTGAAAACATAGTGACTCTGTATGCAAAAGAAGATGTTTCATGAGTAAAGTGTGCTTTTGAAATAAAATTAGGAACCTGAGGAAGCTCAGCTCCCAGGAACCGCTGCTGATTTACCAATCCTATCGGAGTGAGCAGGAAAGTGTGTGCAGCTCTGAC
>NC_057734.1:51937869-51939874 GCF_004010195.1 Chiloscyllium plagiosum
GTTACTTGTGTCTGTTTTGTGGGAACACTGGGAATCTGGGAAACACTGGATTTCTTTTGCAGTTTCATGTTTTCTAAAGTTGGAGGGTGAAACTTCCTTGAGCAGTCATGGAATCTTTTTGCATTGGGTGAATTTTACTCGTTGACAGAGTAAATATTGAGCATTAAATTAAATTGAAAACATTAAACTTTAGAAACAAAAACAGAAGTTGCTGGGAATGCTCGGCTGGTCTGGCAGCATCTGTGATGAGAAATCAGAGTTCATGTTTTGGGCCTGGTGACCCTTCCTCAGTTCTTTCAGTTTTTACATTAAACATTCGGCTGCTTTCAATTCGAAGAAACAAGGCTTGTTTTTTCACTTCGAGGAAATACCCATACCTCGGAAAGCTTTGGGTCTTAGTTTGGAGATGTCCTGCTTGAACTTGAATCGGAGATGCCGTTGTTGGACTGGGGTGGACAAAGTTAAATATCCCACAACACCAGGTTATGGTCCAACAGGTTTAATTGGAAGCACAGTAGCTTTCGGAGCAACGCTCCTTCATCAGGTGATTGTGGAGGGCTCGATCGTAACACAGAATTTATAGCAAAAATTTACAGTGTGATGTAACTGAAATTATACATTGAAGAATTGATTGTCTGTTAAGCGTTTCATCTGTTAGAATACAGTGATAGTTTCACTTCTTTCTTGTATTATATGTAGATGGTGTGATTTATTTTATAATCATAGAAAATCAGAACAGGAGTAGGCTAGTTTAGCCCTTTGAGACTGACCCAAGTCAGTCTCCTTTCTCCCCAAACCCTCCGATCTCTTCAGGCCTCGGAACTATCACAAATTCCTTGAAAATATTCAACTTTTTGTTCTCAGCTGCTTTCTGTGGCAGATAATTGCTCAGATTGACCACTCACTGGGTGAATCTCTCTCTCTCATTATCTCAGTCCGAAATGGGCTACCTGGTATCCTTAGATTGTGAGCCCTGGTCTGGACTCCCCATTCTTCCTGCATTTACCTTGTCTAATCCTGTTGGAAGTTTACTGCCTCTCATTCTTTTAAACTCCAATGTATATATTCCTAACTGATCCAATCTCTCTTCACTCCCCCCATCCCAGAAATCAGCCTGGTCAATCTTTGTTCCCTCCATAACCAGAACATCCTTCCTCAGGGAAGGGGATGAAAACTGCACATAATAGATCAAAACTGTAAGCTATTTTATCTTGTTTTCTTTAGGTAATGAACTTATTTTTATTGTTAAAACCAAATCATTGAGCATTGCATACCTGTGTTTCAGTGAGAGACCATTTTTTATTAATTAGATTCGTTTTCGTGTGGAACCAGTAGGAGCCCAACCAGTCCACACCGATCCTCCGAAGAGTAACCCACCCAGACCCATTTCCCTCTGACTTATGCAGCTAACACTCCGGGCAATTTAGCATGGCCAATTCACCTGACCTGTATACCTTTGTGACTGTAGAGGAAACCAGAGCACCCAGAGAAAACCCACGCAGACACTGGGAGAATGTGCAAACTCCACACAGATAGTCGCCCGAGGCTGGAATTGAACCTGGGACCCTGGTGCTATGAGGCAGCAGTGCTAACCACTGAGCCACCGTGCCACCCCTAGAAATTGAGCTTCAATTCAGCACAATGAGCCTAACAAAAATTATTTTATTAAATAATTTTTAAAAGATCTGTCTAGTCAGACTTTAGTCTGGGGTCTGATCTGCCCCGTAATAACATCAGTTGGGGATGCAAGGTTTGTGAAGGTTTGTAGCTCAGGTTGAGGTTTAGGGTGTAGGTCTGATATCCAGACGTTTCATCACCTGGCTAGGTAACATTATCAGTGGCGACCTCCAAGTGAAGTGAAGCTATTGTCTCCTGCTTTCTATTTATATCTTTCTCCTGGATGGGGTTCCTGGGGTTTGTGGTGATGTCATTTCCTGTTCGTTTTCTGAGGGGTTGATAGATGGTATCTAGATCTATGTGCTTGTTTATGGCGTTGTGGTTGGAG
>NC_057734.1:51940365-51957568 GCF_004010195.1 Chiloscyllium plagiosum
AAACCCACCAACACTCTCAAAGAAAAGGTAACAAACTTAAAAGATTCAGTACTACCCATGAATAAAACCAACATCATCTACAAAATTCCATGCAAGGACTGCCACAAACACTACGTAGGACAAACAGGAAGAAAGTTAGCCACCAGGATACACGAACACCAGCTAGCCACAAAAAGACACGACCCTCTCTCCCTCGTAGCCCTCCACACGGATGAAAAAAACTACCATTTCGACTGGGACAACACATCTATCCTGGGACAGGCTAAGCAAAGACATGCCAGAGAATTCCTAGAGGCCTGGCACTCCAACCACAACGCCATAAACAAACACCGAGATCTAGATACCATCTATCAACCCCTCAGAAAACGAACAGGAAATGACATCACCACAAACCCCAGGAACCCCATCCAGGAGAAAGATATAAATAGAAAGCAGGAGACAACAGCTTCGCTTCATTTAGAGGTCGCCACTGATGATGTTGCCAGGTAATGAAACGTCTGGATATCAAACCTACAGCTCAGCGAGCAAACCTACACCCTAAATCAGTTGGGGATGTAACCATGCCAATAGAATCAGTGAGTCAGTGCAGCACAGAAAGAAGCCATTCAGCCCATGGAGCACATGCTTGTTCTCCACAGAGTAATCCAGCCAGTCCCATTCGTCAGCTCTCTCCTTCTCTCCATGAAGTTAACTTCCTTTGATCCAAAACAATTTCCTTTTTGGCGTAATTTTCCGTCTCTGCCTACACCTCCCTTATAAGCCCGAGGCTCCCATCTTTCTCCCTAACCTTAGGGAACAGAGGCATCATCCTTCAATCTCTGCCAGTAAGACAATCCTCTGAGCATGGCTCTCAGCTTAACCCCAGGTGATGTGATGCCCGGACTCTTCACTGCAACTGTGCTATGTCTGAAATCAAACCCACAGGCCCCTCTGCAGATAACAAGTTGTTCTTCTGCATGGCGAGCTCTGGCTGGGATCATTTACAGAGCCAGGCAGATACTTACAGGTATTTTAAACTCCTGCCCATGGACTGTATGGACTAAAACATTAGCTGCTATTGTACTGTAACAATATCCACAGCAGTATAGTAGTAGTATGTGCGCCATTGAGTCATACAGCACGGATACAGGCCTTCAACCTTTTGCCTACATTTGACCCATATCCCTCTAAACCTTTCCTGCCCAAAAACCTGGATTTTTAAATGTTGTAATTGAGCACTTTAGGCCTTTCTTTTACAGTAAATGGCTTGCCCTATAACAAGCATCAGATTTAGCCAGTTAGTTAGCTTATGTTATGGGGCAGAGCAGACACCCTTAAAATATTTTAAGAAGTTTAAGAAGTGGGCGGCACGGTGGCACAGTAGTTAGCACTGCTGCCTCACAGCGCCAGAGACCCGGGTTCAATTCCCGCCTCAGGCGACTGACTGTGTGGAGTTTGCACATTCTCCCTGTATCTGCGTGGGTTTCCTCCGGGTGCTCCAGTTTCCTCCCACAGTCCAAAGATGTGCAGGGTCAGGTGAATTGGCCATGCTAAATTGCCCGTAGTGTTAGGTAAGGGGTAAATGTAGGGGTATGTGGATTGCGCTTCGGCGGGTCAGCGTGGACTTGTTGGGCCGAAGGGCCTGTTTCCACACTGTAATGTAATCTAAAGTTGGCCTCGACCTGAACGTTTTCTTAGTTTTTAAGGCGAATGTAAAGTGTCATGTTCCTGATGCAATATGACCCATCAAACAACTCAACACTGAGCAAAATACTACTTATTTAAACACTATAATCCAAATACAACACAAGAAAGCTTAAATTAACAACTCTATTGGAAAACGTAACAGAATAATATATACAGTAAGTATTACTAATTAACTGTTCCAATATAGTAAATCCCATAAATATCCCATATAGTAACACTCTGGCAAAAAGGGAAATTCAGCAAAATAGGTTCGTCTCCCAGGTAACCCAGCACCAGAAAGAAACCCCAGCTTCGAGCTGTAACCGAGAGAGGGAAAAGATAGCTTCTTCTTCTTCTTCAAGCCCACAGCAGCAACTGCTGAATCTAAAACCAAAAACTAAAAGCTAGAAATCCTGGTTGGTGAGATTTTGACCCAACCCATTCAGGCTGCTTCTATTGTTCCAAATTTTAAAAAATCCCAAGGCCTCACAAGCTGCTTGCGCTAATAGTTTTTGGTAAACTCATCAACTTCTGCCTTACAACTTCTATTCAAAATCAAAACCAGGACAAAATATCCTTGTAAAGCCACAGCATTGTCACATTTAACATTGGATTACAGAGTACTGGGGCCTGTCTCTATAGGACTCTATTAAATGTAATCTCCTACCATCTCTCGTACACTCACTAAAGTCTTACTCTTTACTAACCTGTGCCCAGGCCTGACTTCATGACAACAGGCACACAGCAAGGGTGGCTGCATCTGCCCTCTGCAGTGACCAAGCGGTTCAACAGCAACCAGTATTGAGCCTTGAGGGCACTGTGGCAGACTTGACCCTCCCGAGCGATGGCACCGTGCACAAACTACCCTTTACCCATCCCCATCCTGGCCTGACAGTAGCCATCTTGTGCCTGGTGACTAACCAGTACCAAGTGGGCAGTGCCAGCTGGTGGCAGTGTGCCACTGATGTGTGGAGCTACAGGTTGCTCTCATCCTCTTGGGTAATAACAGAATGATAGAAGGTCCTCTGGTATCTGAAAGCAGGAAAGCAGAAGGGGAGGTTGGGATGAGGGAAGAGGTTTTGTCGGAAGTCAGTGATCTGCAGTGACATCATCAGCCACCATTGACCATGTCAGAGAGCAGGATGAGGGAGAGCTGGGAGCTGGGAAGTGGCTTAAGGCAGAGAAATAGTGTTATCCTCAATATCCTCAGTGACACAGCATGTCTTGGTTGTCGCTGGATCCATGAAGCCATGATCCATTGTGGGCGGCACGGTGGCACAGTGGTTAGCACTGCTGCCTCACAGCGCCTGAGACCCGGGTTCAATTCCCGCCTCAGGCGACTGACTGTGTGGAGTTTGCACATTCTCCCTGTGTCTGCGTGGGTTTCCTCCGGGTGCTCCGGTTTCCTCCCACAGTCCAAAGATGTGCAGGTCAGGTGAATTGGCCATGCTAAATTGCCCATAGTGTTAGTTAAGGGGTAAATGTAGGGGTATGTGGATTGCGCTTCGGCGGGTCAGCGTGGACTTGTTGGGCCGAAGGGCCTGTTTCCACACTGTAATGTAATCTAATCTAAAAGCCGGGAGCCAACACCTCTGACGGGATTAGAAGATGTGTTCCTTGTTTTTCCCCCTTCTATCACTTTTTCATGGTAGGAAGATTTAGAAGGGCAGGGTTGGTGTTACTGTGTGTTTGGGTGATCTGCCTCCCAGGGTTGAATAGCTGGCAGTGTGAGAAAGCACCAGGAGGCAGGATGTGAGGTCACCATCATTGGAACATGCCTTGGGGAGGTGCAGTGTCTGGGTCCTGAGGACCAGGGAGTGTTGCTGGGTGAGTAGTGGAGATGCTGTGCATTGAGCAGTGAGTCAGTCGGGGGCTTATAGGGGAACTGACTGACCACAGCCACCCACATTAGATGGAGTGAATAGGCCGAAACTGTCCCCATTCATAAGAAGAACAAGAACTAAAGGGCATAGATTTAAAGCAATCTGCGAAAGAAGCAAGAATGAAGAGAAGAAATGTTTTTTCAATTAACGAGTAGTCAGGGTCTGGAATGTACTGCTTGGAAATGTGCGACAGAGACAGGTTCAATTGAGGCTTTCAGAGGCACTGGATAGAAACAATGGACAAGGGTATGGGGAAAAGACAGGAGGTTGGCACTGGATAATGATGCTGGTTTGAAGAGCCAGTATGGGTACTATAAGCTGAATGTCTGCCTTCTGTACCCTAACACATCTGCAGTTAAAGCCCTATCTGATTGGACCCCAGATGGCTGAACACTTTGGGTCTGTGAACATGAAAGTAAGAAGCCATCAGATCTCTGCAATCTCAGAGAGTCTCTCTTTTCTCTTCAGTAAAACAAACACTTTAAGCCTGAAGAAAACCAATTTACTTTCTCTTCAGAGCTTGCTGTACTTTCAATTAAATCAGAGACTTTTATCAGTGTAAAGCAGCCATCCTGTGCCTCCTGAAAACCAGTGGAAGCATCTGGAGAAGGAAGATCATGAAGCAGCATCTGATCAGCACAGGAGTTACCTAAGTAAACCCTGTGAATGGAGATCACTAAACTTCCATATTTTTTCATTGGAGACAGTTCAGACAAGATTCACTAGGATGATCCTGGTTCAGAGGGATTGTCTTACAGTCAAAGATTAAACAGGTTGGGACCCTGCTGTTGAAATTTAGAAGAATGATAAGTGATTTCAGTGAGAAATGATCTCATTGAAACACATCAGATTCTTAAGGAGCTTGACGTGGTAAATGTTGAGAGGATGTTTCCTGCAACTTCTACGGCAGCATAGTGATCCGATTCGGGATTCTAACGGCTTGGGATTCAATGGCATCAGTGTCAGCTTTCTGTGGCAGTGGAGGATATGCTTCCTGTTTCTGCCTTCACCTTGGGAACCCAAGAGCCATGAATTGAACAAAGAGGATTTTGTCTTAACTTTTTCAAATATATGATTTCTGTTATTAATATTGATGCCGGAGTATGGGAACTTAAGCACTTTTCACTGGATTTTTTTGTAAATTACTATTCTTTTCGAGGACCAGAAGGCATAGTCTCAGATTAAAGGGGTATCAATTTAGAACTCCCTGCTACAGAGAGCTGTGGGGGCAGAGTACTTACTTATATTTAAGGCTGAGATAGATAGATTCTTGATCCATAGGGGAAATCAAGACTAAGGAAAGGCAGGAATGTGGGCATGAGAGATGAAGATTAGCCATGATTATAGTGAATGGTGAAGCAGGCTTGAGGGGGCCAAATGGCCAATTGCTGCTCCTATTTCTTGTGGTCTAATTGCTATCCCAGTCTTTCCCTCATCCAGAATGGTGGCTCAGTGGCCTCACAGCGCCAGGGACCCAGGTTCGATTCCAGCCTCGGATGACTGTCTGTGTGGAGTTTGCATATTCTCCCCATGTCTGTGTGCATTTCCTCCTGCAATCCAAAGATGTGCAGGTCAGGTGAATTGGCCATGCTAAATAGCCTGCAGTGTTAGGTGCATTAGTCAGGGATAAATGTAAGGTAGGCGAATAGGTCTGGGTGGGTTACTGTTTGGAGGGTCAGTGTGAACTTGTTGGGCTGGGGACCTGTTTCCATACTGTAGGGAATCTAATCTAATCAGAACACCTTTTTTTTTCCCATGTGTCTGTATGTATGTGTGAGCAGAGGACAGTTTACAACATTAGAGTTAGAACTTTAATAAGTAGAGTAATATGCCTATGGTAATAATAACATATCTGTAGCTAGAGTCTATTTCTTTGTAACAAATAGTAATTCTAATTAACTGCAGAGAGCTGGTCTGTGTTTTATGTCAACCTGCATCTAAAAGCTATTGAAGAATTTTAGAACATTTTAGAAAATCTTTAACATTTAGCAATATCGCCAGGAATAATGGGATTTGATTTCCAGTGCTCCTCCGAGTGAGACATGCCAGCTTTAAAAGGTGATTTAACTCAGGAAACAGATTGACCAAGGAAATAGCCCTTCGGCAATTGCAGGCCTTCAAAACAGATGGTCTTGGTGTACAAAGCAAACATACTTCCGTAAGAAGGAAAACTAGAACTTGCCGGGTGAGAAACAGAATCGAGATTAAAATGGAACTGAACAAAGGAACAGAATAGAATGGAAAGCCAGACAGAACCAGAGAATGCAGGGGAAGTAGAAAAAGGGCAGAATAAAGTCAGTGCACAAGAAAATATATAGGTAAAACTATACAGGCCTCAACAATTGTTGTGAAAAGTTAAAAGGACAATTAAAAGGAATGTGAAGCTGATTCAGAATCAGAGAAAGAAACCTTGAGGTGGCAAAGGGTGTGACTGAGATTCTGAGTGAATACCTCACAGTCACTGTCACAAATGAAGGATAAGGCTTTTGTAGCTGGGGTAAGGGGGTAGAAAAACGGGTTCAAATGAAATTGGAAAGAAAGGATGTGTAATGTTTCTCTTTGCTCATGTTCAGTAATTCAAATTGCACACAGATTCATAAGACTTGAGTGACAGTTCCTGCTCTCCTTAAAGACATTTTCCTGTTAAGTTATTAAAAAGAGTCAGAGCTTTAACCACCTGTACACAGAAACAAGAATTACACGAAAGTTAAGATGCACATTAACACTGCTTTACAGTCACTATACACACTGACACTGCACTACAGTCACAATACACATTAACACTGCACTACAGTCACTCTACACACTAACACTGCACTACAGTCACTCTACACATTGACATTGCTTTACAGTCACTATACACACTGACACTGCACTACAGTTACAATACACATTAAGATTGCTTTACAGTCACTCTACATACTAACACTGCACTACAGTCACTACACATTAACACTGCACTACAGTCACTCTACACATTAACACTGCACTACAGTCACTCTACACATTAACACTGCACTACAGTCACTCTACACATTGACACTGCACTACAGTCACTAAACACACTAACACTGCACTACAGTCACTATACACACTGAACTGCAATACAGTTACAATACACACTAACACTGAGATATAGTCATTATACACACTAACACTGCACTACAGTTACAATACATACTAACACTGTATTAGTTACAATACACACTAACACTGCACTACAGTCACAATACACACTCATACTGCTTCACAGTCACTAACACACTAACACTGCTCTACAGTTGGAATACACACAAACAGGGAACTACAGTCAGAATGCACACCAATATTGTTGGGCGGCACGGTGGCCCAGTGGTTAGCACTGCTGCCTCACAGCGCCGGAGACCCGGGTTCAATTCCCACCTTAGGCGACTGACTGTGTGGAGTTTGCACGTTCTCCCCGTGTCTGCGTGGGTTTCCTCCGGGTGCTCCGGTTTCCTCCCACAATCCAAAGATGTGCAGGTCAGGTGAATTGGCCATGACAAATTGCCTCTGTCCGCATCTCTTTCTGCCCCCCCTCTCTATCCCTCCTCTCTCTGTCCCTCTCTCTCTGTCCCCCTCTCTCTCTGCCATAGTAAGGGGTAAATGTAGGGGTATGGGTGGGTTGCGCTTCGGCGGGTCGGTATGGACTTGTTGGGCCGAAGAGCCTGTTTCCACACTGTAATGTAATCTAATCTAAAAAAAAACACTAACATTGCTCGACAGTTACAATACAGATTAACTCTGCTCTACAGTTACAATACACACTCATACTGCTTCACAGTCACTAACACTGCTCTACAGTTGGAATACACACAAACAGGGAACTACAGTCAGAATGCACACCAATATTGTTCTACAGTCACAATTCACACTAACATTGCTCTGCAGTGTGGGATATTGTGTTATGAGATACTGTGTTACAGGCCATCTTTATTAACTCACTCGCTGGCTCACTATGTTCATTAATACTGGGTTCCCATTTATTGATTCATAAAACTGCAGTTCTGTCGTATCCAAATTTAAAAACAACCCTTTCAAACCCATTCCTGAATTTCCACACCCTATCAGCCCTTGCTCCAAGCAGTGTTTATCTCTGAATATAAGTGCAGCATGCAAAACAATATCAACCCCATCAAGTCTCCCCAAAACATTATAATATTAATCAGCCCTTTCCAACCATCTCCTGGACCCTAACAAATTAAGTACCTGTTAAATACCTTTTAACTGGGCCATTATCCCTTTAAGAAACTAGCTGACAAAACAGAACTTCCATGAAATTGCATGAAACTCATCCCGACAAATAGTAAATAAATCTCACACCCAGCTGCAGTAATCAGTTTAATATTCTCTTGTTAAGTATAGGTACAATTTTTAACTTATTTAGAGCATATGGGCCTGATATTTTTACTAATATTTACTAACTTAAAAGACAAAAGGACTAACTCCTCCTAATTATGCAAGCATACTGGACCGATGTCCCATCAGAAGCAGCAGCCAGCACTTAGCACATGTTTTAATGCCTCTCCTGTCTCCCAGCACAAAAGCCCTTCAAACCTTTGTATGATAGAGATAAAACATGTAACACTATTATAATGGAATTTTAATTTATGTAAGAACTGTGTATAAAGGGGCTCTTGTAAGAACTGTATTTCAGGATTCTATTGCCACCTCAAACACGTGCTGCGATTGCTGAATGAAAGAGGCTATTTTCACCGAGTCTGGTCATTATTTGAACATGATCACACAATAGTCATAAGACATACAACGCTGCATTACAGTCACCACACAAACTAACACTGCACTACATTATTGTGCTGCTCCACATTTACAATACACACTAACACAGCTATACAGTTACAATACACACTAAGACAGCTATACAGTTACAATACACGCTGTGAAGGTGCCAGTGTTGGACGGGGGTGGACAAAGTCAAAAATCACATGACACCGGATTATTGTCCAACAGATTTACTTGAAACCACAAGCTTTTGGAGGCCCGCTCCCTCTTCTGGTACCAAGTGAGAGAGACTACATTGGACACAGAATATATAAGTAAAAAATCAAAGGGCCATATAACTGATACGAATGTATTGAACAAATCTAGATGTCTATTAAGTCTCTAATCAGTTAGAATAGAGGTGCAGGTTTCGAATAATTGATATGTAAACCCCAGGATTTCTTTCAAATCCTGCCCTGAGATACAAAGTCCTGAAGAAGGGCTCATGCCCAAAACATCGATTCTCCTGCTCCTTGGATGCTGCCTGACCTGCTGCGCTTTTCCAGCAACACATTTTTCAGCTCTGATCACCAACATCTGCAGTCCTCACTTTCTCCTCCCTGAGATATAAAGTATCAATATAAAGGTGACATCTCAGGTCAGACAATGCATTTTAGGTGTGAGGCCTTGTTTTGAGTCTGTGTCTCAACCTGGAGTCAGACTGGTTTTATTTCCAAAGTGGGAATTTATAAAATGCCATATTAACAGACTGTCTACAGATTGTGTGCTTTTTGAACAAAATATAATGTATCTGCAAATACAAATCTGCAATTACAAATTTACCCCATAGACTTATATATGTGTGTATGCATGTGTATGAGGGATGGTCTGTGTGAGTGTGTGTGTTTGCGTGAGAGCGTGTGTGTGTATGTGTGTGTGAGAGTGTATAGTGTGGTGGGGTCACTTATAGTATGACATGAACCCTAAGTCCCAGTTGAGGCCATTCCCATGGGTACTGAACTCGCTATCAGACTCTGCTCAGCGACTCTGCATTGTTGCATATCCCGAAGTCCGCCTTGGAGGATGGTCACCCGAAGATCCAAGGCTGAAGATCCTTGAATGCTGAAGTGTTCCTCCACCGGGAGGGAAGGATCCTGTCTGGCGATGGTTACGTGGTCTCCATTCATCCATTGTCCTAATGTCTGCTTGGTTTCACCAATATACCATTCCTTGGGAGCATCCTTGCTTGCTACATATAAGATAGACAGCGTTGGCCGAGTCACATGAGTATCTGCCGTGCACTTGGTGGGTGATGTTCCCGCCTGTAATGGCAGTATCCATGTCAATGCTTTGACATGTTTTGCAGTGGTTGCCATGATAGGGTTGTACAGTATTACGGTTGATGTTGTCCTGAAGGCTGGGTAGTTTGCTGCTAACAATGGTCTGTTTAAAGTTTGGCAGTTGTTTAAAAGGGAGAAGTGGAGGTATCAGGAAGATCTTGGTGAGGTGTGCATCTTCACCGATAATGGCTGCAAAGAACCTGACGTAGTTTCTCTGCTTCCAGGAAGTATTGGACAATGAAGGGTATCCTATTGGTTGTATCCCGCGTCTGTCTTCTGAGGAGGTCTTTACAGTTTCTCACTATGACACATCAGAACTGGCGATCGATGAGTTGAGCATCATATCCTGTTCTTATGAGGGCATCCGTCATATTCCTCCTCATCTGAAAAGATCCTGTGTTTGTGTAGAGTTTGTCCGCAGGGGCTTTAATATGTTTAGGGGGAGAAGCTCAAGAAGTACAGCATTGTGAGGCTATCCGTGGGCTTGTGAGGTGCTGAGATGCCTATCCTTGATGGAGATGTGTGTATGTGTCCAAAAATGAGACTGATTCTAAAGCATAATCCATGAAAAGACTGATTGTGGGATGGAACTTGTTGATATCATTATGTAGCTGTTTTAGTGACTTCTCTCCATGAGTCCACAGAGAGGAAATGTTATCAAAGTATCTTGTGTAAAGCATTGGTTAGAGGTCCTGTGCAGCAAAGAAGTCTTGTTTGAACTTGTGCATGAAAATGTTGGCATATTGCGGAGCAAATGTGGTCCCCATGGCTGTTCCTTGTGTCTGGATGAAGAACTGGTTGTCGAAGGTGAAGATGTTGTGGTCACTGATGAAGCGGATGAGTTGTAGGATGGTGCCTGGAGATTGGCAGTTGTTGGTTTTGAGTACTGAGGCTGTTGCAGCTATGGCGTTGTCATGGGGGTTGTTGGTGTAGAGTGCTGAAATGCCCATTGTGACGAGGAATGGTCCTACTTGACTGGTCCGTGGCTATGTCAAGGGCATCTTGAAACCCATTGTACAAGGAAACCCCAGCTTCTGACACACCACTATGGATTTCTTCCAGCAGCTCAGCACCCACGGAATAGTTGAGTCCGGAACATTCCTTGTCACAATGGACATTTTGGCACTCTACACCAACATCACCCCCACCCCACCTCCAACACACACACATATGTGCACACACACACACACTTTCTTTCTCACTTACACACGTGCGCGCACACACACACACACACTTTCTTTCTTACTTATATGCGCGCGCACACACACTTTCTTTCTCACTTACACGCACGCGCGCACACACACACGCACACACACACACTTTCTTTCTCACACACACACGCGCGCACACACACACACGCACACACACACACTTTCTTTCTCACTTACACCCGCGCGCGCACACACACACATGCGCACACACACACACGCATGCACACACAGACACACACACAGCACACAGACACACACACAGACACACGCACACACACACACACAAACAAGGTGGTGTTATAGGTCCAATCATCTTCAGCTGCTTCATCAATGGCCTTCTCTCCATCATAAGGCCAAAAATGGAGACACTGAAGCAGTCCATGTTCAAATGCAACAAGACTTGGACAATATCCAGGCTTGGGCTGACAAGTGGCAGTAACATTTGTGCCACAGAAATGCTAGACAATGATCATCTCTACCAAGAGACAATCTAACCACCATCCCTTGATATTCAATGGTTTCCAACACTGCATCTCCCACTATCAACATCCTGGGGATTACTATTGACAGAAAATTGACTGATCTTGCCTCACAAACATAGAGGCTACAACAGTGGGTCAGGGCCTAGGAATACTGTGGTAAATAATTCACCTCCTGACTCCACAAAGCATGTCCACTATCTACCAGGCAGATGTCAGCCTGGATGGGTACATCTCCACTGGACACCATCCAGCAAGTCGAGAATATCCATGACCACATCCACAAACATCCACTTCCTCCACCACTGATACTCAGTAGCAGCAATATGTACTATCTACAAAATGCACTGCAGAAATTCACCAAAGATCCTCTAGACTGCATCTTCCAAACCCTCAACCACTTCCATCTAGAAGACAAGGGCAGCAGATACATGGGAACACCATCCCCTGCATGTCTCCTCCACACCATGCCTCAGGTTTTCCAACTTGCTGTCTCTCATGATGGACTTCATGACATGATACTTGGATGTGATGTGCTGACTGAACCCTGTTGAACCACATCACATCTGCAAATGGACCAGCTCGCCACCACCTTCTCAAGAACAATTAGGGATGGGCAATAAATGCTGACACAGCCCATATCCCATAAAATAATTTAAAAAATCTCCGTATTGAATTTTGATGTAATACTCTTCAATCTCTGTTATTGACTGAAGCAAAACTGATTCCACGGTAAACGAGCTGTTTATCTTTGAGGACGCACTTGTGATCTGATCATGACACGACTGGACACAACCTGGCTCAAACCTTCAGGAAAATTTGTACAAAATTGCTGAGCAGTAAATAATCAAAGTAACGAGTGTTCATGAAGAACATTGCTTCTCCTTTGATGTGATAAATGCTTGCTCCCTTCAGACGAAGATCTGTTATATTGCCCTCATTTATTTATGGAGATTGAAACCAAGTTTTGGCTCCATATTTTAAATTGGGAGAGCTTGATAACATCCCTCTTGTTCCCAAAGTCTCTTTTGAAGTTGACCATAATATTTGGGGAAAGAATAGTTTCAGTAAAGAAATCTATTGAAAGAGGAATTTTCCAGGAGTTGGAAAGCAATATATACACATTAAACAAATCTTTGAGATAAAGATTATACCCACTGTTTCATTATTTAAAGGATGTATAAACTTTTCTTTGGATGTGCAAATACTGAGATCAAAGCAAAATTAAATCAGAGAAAGAACATTGTATATGTCTGTCAGAGAATTAGTCCAAGTAAAAGCCGCTTCCCTGTTGACAGAAGATAAAGTGTAACAGCAGCTCAGCAATCCTGCTGGGCCTTCAGCAATTCCAGGGAATGAGCAAAGGTTCAAAAAGCCAACCAACTCCTCCTTACAAACCAACATGAGAATGGGATTTACAGATTGCA
Source organism: Chiloscyllium plagiosum (assembly GCF_004010195.1). Taxonomy (NCBI): domain Eukaryota; kingdom Metazoa; phylum Chordata; class Chondrichthyes; order Orectolobiformes; family Hemiscylliidae; genus Chiloscyllium; species Chiloscyllium plagiosum. Next base: position 51,953,111 of record NC_057734.1, read on the forward strand.
AACCAGATCAATACTTCCAATGCTAGTGATAACAGACCAAGCTTTACATTTTCTCATCAAGGTATGCAGGGATTTCTTTTACCAACTCTGGTGCAGGAGGGACTTGAACCCAGGTCTGCTTGCTCAATTATAGGGATACTGCCACTGTCCGACAACAGTGCTCAGCTTTAGACTCCTCCAATTTACATCACTGATCCGTTCAAGACAACCTTCCACTTGCTCTGACTAGTTGCCTCTGAAATGCATCACCTTATTCATCTCAACAACTTCCCAGGGGCGTCTATATTGTAGTTACTGTCTGACTGAAGGTGGTGTATGTTCCAGGATTTGTTAGTGACTATGAGTCATGTGTATAGTCCTCAGGAATGGATTATGCATCAGTGGAAACACTTTCTACACCTACAGGAGCAACTCGCCGAGGTGCGAAGGCATTTCTGTTGGTAGTCCATAATGTGTAAAAAAGCTGAGCTATCTTTCTCCAGCATTACTTCAACTGTAATTGTCTTGAAAGGAACGGCTTCAAGAAATCAGGTTGTCATTTCTATAATTTTAAGAATATGCTACTGTAATAAACTGCAGACACTGGTGATCTGAAACAAACACAGAAAGTGCTGGAGAAACTCAGTAGGTCTGGCAACATCTGCAGAGAGAAAATCAGTTAATATTTTGAGACCAGTGACCCTTCATCAGATTAGGATGGACCTGGGTCCCATTTTCATTTTTGAGGAATGGTCCTACTCTGTCCACTTAACTATCGACTGAATGGTTCTTCAAACACTGGCACTGATATTAAAAGTACTGGTTTGATCATACGCTGAAGTTTTCCAACTACTTGACATGTATGATACATTTCATAGAACTGCATGACATCCTCATGAAGTCATGGTCCAGTAAATAATGTGATTGTCAATGCTTAACTGTTCTCTATGCCTCTGTTCATTGTGTTAAATCTGCGCCCACACTTACACCCTCAAATCCACCCAAGGCCCTAAAGTATCCTTCCACATCCAGCAGAGATTCTCCTGCACACCCAAACACCTCATCTACTGTGTCCATTGCTCTCGATGTGGTCTCCTCTACATTGGGGAGATAGGATGCCAACTCACAGCATGTTTGAGGGAACATTTCTGAGACACACGCACCAAACAACCCCAGCGGCCAACCACTTCAACTTCCCTTCCCACTCCTCCACTGCCAAATCCAAGTCACCCGACCACAGGAGGAAGAATGCCTCATCTTCAACCTTGGGACCCTCCAACAACATGGTATCAATATCGACTTTAGCAGTTTCCTCATCTCTCCTTCCCCAGATCCAACCCTCCAACTCGGCACTTCCCTCTTGAACTATCCTACCTGTTCATCTTCCTTCCCACTAATCTGCTCCACACTCAACTCAAATCTATCACCATCATCCCCAACATGCATGTCTTCCCAGCTGCCTTGCCCCCACTCCCACCCCTAATTTATCCCCTTCCCAACACCCACACCCTCCACATTCCTGATAAAGGGCTTAAGCCCGAAATGTCAACTCTCCTGCTCCTCGGATGCTGCCTGATCTGTTGTGCTTTTCCAGCGCCACACTTTTCAACTCTGATCTGCAATCCTCACTTTCTCTCTATGTCAGCACAGACAGAAAAGCATTGGCTGACCACCAGGAAGACTATAAATGTGGGCAGGTAGTGCAGGAGTCACTTGTGTCCATTCCCCTTGCAAACAGGCCTCAGGTGAAAGTTTAAATTGGGGGAAGGTGAACTACCACAATACTAGGCAGGAACTGGGAAATGTAGATTGGGGACAGGTATTTGAACATAAATCTACATTTGGTGTGTAGGAATCTTTTAAAGGCCAGTGATTATTTCCTGTGAAAACGAAGGATGAGGATGGCAAGATTCAGGAACATTGGATGGCAAGAGAAATTGAGAGCTTTGTCAAAAAGAAAAAGGAGGCATTTGTAAGGTTCAGGAAATGGAAGACAGATGGAGCCCTCGAAGAATACAAAGAAAGCAGGAAAGAACTCAAGCGAGGAATTAAGAAGGCTAAAAGGGACCATGACATGTTTTTGGCAAACAAAGTCAAGGAAAATCCCAAGATGATTTATACATAAATAAGGCACAAGAGGGTAGTTAGGGGAAGAACAAGATAGAGGAAGGAATTTATCCCTGGAACCAGAGGAAGTGGGTATTGGTATTCACAAAGGACATGGTGGATAGTGAGATAGACCAAGAGTAGCAGTTAGAAGGGTGTATTTCTGACTGAAGGTCTGTGACCAGTGGTGTTCCACAGGGATCAGTGCTCAGACCCCTGTTAGATGTAATATGTAGAAATGATTTGGAGGTGAATGTAGTGGCTGGATTAGTAAGTTTGCACATGATACAAAGATTGGGTGAGTTGCGGATAGTGAGGAGCATTACCATGAGATACAGCAGAGTATAGATAGGGTGGAGACTTGGGTGGAGAAACGGTCGACTGAATTTACAATATAGAACAGTACAAACCCTTGGCCCTTTATGCTGTGCCGACTTTTTATCCTACTCTAAGGTCAGACTAACCTACATACCCTTCACTTTACTATCATCCATGTGCCTATCTGAGTTACTTCAATGTCCCTAATGTATCTGGCTCTACTACCTGGCAGTGCATTCCATGTACCCACCACTCTCTGTTAAAGAAATAACCTCTGATATCTCCTCCAATCACCTTAAAATAATGGCCCTAGTGATAGTCATTTCTGCCCTGGGAAAAAGCCTCTGACTATCCACTCTATCTATGCCTCTTATCATCTAGTACACCCTTACCAAGGCACCCCTCATCCTTCCTCACTCCAATGAGAAAAGCCCTGGCTCCCTCAAACCTTTCTTCATAAGACATGCTCTCCAATCCAGGCAGCAACCTGGTAAATATCCTCTGCACCCTCTCTAAAGCTTCCACATCTTTCCTATAATGAGGCAATCAAAACTGAACACAATTCTCCAAGTGTGGCCTAACCAGGACTTTAAAGAGCTGCAGCATAACCTTGCAGCTCTTAAACTCAATCCCCCTGCTAATGAAAGCCATCACGCCATACATCTTCTTAACACCCTATGAACTTGGGTGGCAACTTTGAGGGATCTATGGACATGGACCACAAGATCCCTCTGTTCCTCCACACTGCCAGGAATCCTGCATTTAGCCCTGCATTCAAACTCAACCTTCCAAAATGAATCAATTCACACTTTTCCAGGTTGAATGCCATCTGCCACTTATCAACCCAGTTCTACATACTGTCAATGTCCCGTTGCAACCTACAACACTATCCACCACTCCACCAAACTTCATGTCATCAACAAACTTACTAACCCACAATTCCACGTCCGCATCCAAGTCATTTATAAAAATCACAAACAGCAGAGATCCCAGAACCGATCCTTGCAGAATATCACTCGTCACCAAGCTTCAGGCTGAATACTTTCTATCAACCACCACCCTCTGTCTTCTATAGGCCAGCCAATTCTGTATCCAGTATTCTGTATTCCCTTTATCCCATGCCTCCTTACTTTCTGAATGAGCCTACCATGGGGGACCTTATCAAAAGCCTTGCTAAACTCCATTTACACCACATCCGCTGCTCTACCTTCATCAATGTGTTTTGTCACATCCTCAAAGAATTCAATAAGGCTTGTGAGGTATGACCTGCCCCTCACAAAGCCATCCTATTTCTAATCAAACTACGGTTTTCCAAATCATCAGAAATCCTGTCTCTCAGAATCCTCTCCAATAATTTGCCTACCACCAAAATAAAACTGACTGATCTATAATTCCCAGGATTATCCCTATTTCCTTTCTTGAATAGGGGAATAACATTTGCCACCCTCCAATCATCTGGCACTACTCCAGTGAACAGAGAAGATGCAAGGATCATCACCAATGGTGCAGCAATCTCTTCCCTCTCTTCCTGTGGTAACCTTGGATATATCCTGTCTGGCCCAGGGGACTTATCTATCCTTATGTATTTCAAACTTTTCGGCACATCCTCCTACTTAATATCAACTTGTTTAAATATATCAGCCTGTTTCATGCTGTCAGGAGCTGAAATTGGCCTGTCGCAAAGATGTTACTACAGTTGTTATGGGGGATTTCAACATGCAGGTAGACTGGGAGAATCAGGATGCTATTGGACCTCAAGAAAGAGACTTTGTGGAGTGCCTCCGATAGGGATTCTTAGAACAGCTGGTGCTGGAGCCAACCAGGGAGAAGGCAATTCTGGATCTGGTATTGTGCAATGAACCAGAATTGCTCAGGGACCTTGAAGTGAAGGAGCCATTGGGAAGTAGTGACCATAATACAATAAGCTTCAATCAGCAATTTGAGAGGGAGAGGGTACAATCAGAAGTGACAATATTTCTGTTGAATAAAGGGAACTATGGAGCTATGAGGGAGAAGCTGGCCAAAGTACAATGGTGCAATATCTTAGCAGGGATG
>NC_057734.1:51959570-51962169 GCF_004010195.1 Chiloscyllium plagiosum
ACCCTTGAGTTTAGAAGGCTGAGAGGGGATCTGGTTGAGACATATAAGATGATCAAAGGATTGGACACTCTGGCGGCAGGCAACATGTTTCCGCTGCGGGGTGAGTGCCGAAACAGAGGACACAGCTTAAAAATACGGGGTAGACCATTTAGGACAGAGATGAGGAGAAACTTCTTCACCCAGAGAGTGGTGGCTGTGTGAAATGCTCTGCCCTATAGGGCAGTAGAGGCCCAGTCTCAGAGTTAATTTAAGAAAGACTTGGATAGAGCTCTCAAGGATAGTGGAATCAAGGGTTATGGAGATAAGGCAGGAACAGGATACTGATTAAGGATGATCAGCCATGATCATATTGAATGGTGGTACAGGCTCGAAGGGCAGAATGGCCTACTCCTGCACCTATTATCTATTGTCTATTGTCCTCACAAACAACAAGATCCCTCTCACTAGTGAATATGGTAGCAAAGTATTCATTAAGAATCTCCCCTACCTCCTCCAGCTCCAGGCACAAGTTCCTTGCACTATCCCGGATTGTACTCTGGAATTTAATCCAGACAAATGTGAGGTGATGCATTTTGAGAGATCTAATGCAAGAGGAAAGTTTACAATAACTGGCAAAACCCTTAATAGCATCAATATACAGAGAGATCTAGGTGACAGGTCCTCAGTTCCCTGAAAGCGGCAACACAAGTGGATAAGGTCGTCAAGAAGGCCTTCATCAGTCAGGGCATGGTGTATAAAAATTGGTAAGTCATGTATTGCTCTGTGTTTAATTAGACCACTGTTAGCAACCTGACCAAACCTACTCCAAATATATCAAGGAGGTAGCTTAGACCCCAACTTTTATCTTATTGAAAGGCAAGTGTAAGGCACTGTGTTCCAAATGTGATTCAATCGGCTCACTACTACGCTTTAAACACACTTTATTTTTACAGCACAGTTAAATTTCCTAAGTACAGAATGAGAATTTGACCAGAAATGCACATTGAGCAATCTTCTGGCACAAAGAGTTAGAACCGCCCAGATTTACAAGACTAGAAATCTCCTAATATACAGAGAGGCTCTCCCTGATATACAGAGAGAGAGGCTCTCCCTGATATACAGAGAGGCTCTCCCTGAGACAGAGAGACTCTCCCTGATATACAGAGAGGCTCTTCCTGAGACAGAGACTCTCTGTGGGATTTAGAGAGATTCTCCCTGATATATAGAAGGACTCTCCCTGAGACAGAGAGAGACTCTCCCTGGGATACAGAGAGAGAGACTCTCCCTGATATACAGAGAGGCTCTCCCTGAGACAGAGACAGAGAGACTCTCCCTGGGATTCAGAGAGAGACTCTCCGTGATATATAGACAAACGTTCCCTGAGGCACAGAGATGCTCCCTGAGATATAGAGAGAGTCTTCCTGAGGTAAGAGAGACTCTCCCTGAAATGCAGAGATATCTCCTGGAGATCTGGTTTGAGGAATCCCTGATATACAGTGAGGATCTCCTGAAGATACAGAGTGGGGATCTCCCTGAAAAACATCTCCTACCCACGATACAGAGCGAGAGACTCCCAGAGATAGACTGAGAATCTCACTTTTACAATTCCCCAGAAATGCAGTGAGGATCAGCCGGACATAAAGAGAGAGAAACTTCAGGATGTGGGAGGTGGTTGAATTTCGCTGTGATTCGGGTAAAAAAAAACATCCTCTCTGAGAGTGGGGTGTAAATTTGTTCTGTTTTTGCTTTGGTTTGTTGACAGCAGCTATTTTATTGTGCAGACGGGAGCAGCCCCTGGCGGTCGGCCCCGGACGGTACACAGCACCGAACCCGGTTCTGTTTGTCACAAGCGAGTTGCTGTTTGTGGGATCTTGCTGTGCACTGATTGAGTCCCTTTATTTCCTTCAACCCAGCAGTGACTGTTTTAGCTTCTTGGGCTGAAACGACCAAAAGGCTGTGACAGGTGCTATGTAAATGAACGTTTTTGAATTGCCAGCCAAGATTTCCGAAGCGGGATGAATTGCTCCTGGCGGTCTCTCAGAGCCTCTTCCCGGCTGTTTGCTTATCACAGAGTCACCGAACTGTCAGGAAGGAGCTCCTTCAGACCGGCACCGATACCTGGGGCCAAGTTCCTGCTCTCACCCCATTTCCCTGCTCACTATTTCGATCCATATAATCATCCAGTGCCCCTCTTGAAAGCCTCAGCTGAATCTGCCTCCTCTACGATTCCAGGTAGTGCATTCCACAGCCTAAGTATTGACATGTGAGAAAGTGTTTTCTCACACCATCCTTATTTTGTTTGTAGATCACTTTAAATCTACTGCATCTTATTCTTATTCCATGTACAAACGGGAACAACTCTGTCTAGCGCACTCATGATTTTGAAAACCTCGATTAAATCTCCTCTCAGCTTTTTTCTCTCCAAAGAGAACAATTCCAGCTTCTTCAATCTCTCCTCAGAAATGAAGGAATTCTGGTAAACCCCTTCTGTACTTCCCTCATTCACATCCTTCCACAACTGTACACAATACTGCAGAGGCAGACAGAGGGAGGGGAGTGGGGAGGCAGACAGAGGGAGGGGAGTGGGGGGGCAGAGGGAGGGGAGTGGGGGGGCAGACGG
>NC_057734.1:51966152-51969367 GCF_004010195.1 Chiloscyllium plagiosum
CTGGGGTATTAGAGAGTCTGGGGTTCGGGGGTATGTGGTATTGAGGGTCTGGGGTATTGAGGGTCTGGGGTATTGAGGGTCTGGGGTATTGAGGGTCTGGGGTATTGAGGGTCTGGGGTATTGAGGGTCTGGGGTATTGAGGGTCTGGGGTATTGAGGGTCTGGGGTATTGAGGGTCTGGGGTATTGAGGGTCTGGGGTATTGAGGGTCTGGGGTATTGAGGGTCTGGGGTATTGAGGGTCTGGGGTATTGAGGGTCTGGGGTATTGAGGGTCTGGGGTATTGAGGGTCTGGGGTATTGAGGGTCTGGGGTATTGAGGGTCTGGGGTATTGAGGGTCTGGGGTATTGAGGGTCTGGGGTATTGAGGGTCTGGGGTATTGAGGGTCTGGGGTATTGAGGGTCTGGGGTATTGAGGGTCTGGGGTATTGAGGGTCTGGGGTATTGAGGGTCTGGGGTATTGAGGGTCTGGGGTATTGAGGGTCTGGGGTATTGAGGGTCTGGGGTTTTGGGGGTCTGGGGTATTGAGGGTCTGGGGTATTGAGGGTCTGGGGCTATCAATGGGTGTGGGATAATAGAGGGTCTCGTCTTAGACGGGCAGATGGGGATCTAAAATTCATGAAGGGATAGGGAGAAGACACAAGGGACAGTTGGGATCGCTTCAGAGTCCAGGGGTCACAGCAAGGCTGGGGGAGGTCACAGCAGCAACAAGCCACAAGATGTAAACCCTAGAGGTCGTCAGCAGGTCAGACAGTGTCTATGGATAATAGGAAGGAGGGAGAGGTTATGACTGTTCGTGATGAAATTCTAGTAACTGGCCAGAAGGTGAAACATTAACTTTTCACAGACAACATCAGACCATCTGCGTACCAGACTCTTGTGTTCTTATTTCAACATCTGTGGCATTTTAGTTTTACACAGGGAGGAGGGTCTCATCTATTCCTTATTAATCATTAATTCATTAATATCTGTTTGACTCTGATTAAAATTCTACTGGCACAGAAAGAGGCCATTCAGCCCATCCAGTGCTTAGAGTCATACAATGTACAAGCCCTTCAGCCCAACTTGTCCATGCTGACCTGATTTCCTGACCTGAACCAATTCTGTTTGCCTGTGTTTAGTCCATATCCCTCTAAACCTTTTATATCCACGTACCTATCTAAATGTCTTTTAAATGCTGTAATTGTACCCATCTCTACCACTTCCTTTGTGTTGGCCTGGTAGCTCAGTGGTTAGCACTGCTGTCTCCCAGTACCAGGGACCTGGGTTTGATTCCAGCCTCGGGCAACTGTCTGTGTTGAGTTTGCACATTCTCCCCGTGTCTGAGAGGGCAACCTCTGGGTGCTCCGGTTTCCTCCCCCCACTGTAACGGTGTGCAGGTTCGGTGCCTTGCAGTATCTCGGGATGTACAGGCTACGTGGGTTAGTTGTGGAAAATATGGAACTACAGCAATAGAGTTGGGTGGGATGAGTCTGAGTGGGATGCTGTTTACACGGTTGGTGTGGACTCAATAGGCCAAATTCTCGATATACTCCACTGTCTGTATGAAAATGTTACAAATGACTGTCTGGGGATGAGGACACCTCAGTGTCTTTCCAGCTGTTTTCAGATCAGTAGCAGCAACAAGCTGGTCACATTGACTTTCTGCGTGGATCCTCCATGCAGTAATATTATGTTTTTAACTATTGCAGTGCCAAGACACACAGTGCTGAAAGGCTGATCACGGTGAGGCAGTGGTCAGGATGTTGGACCTGGCTGCCAATGACAGATAATCTGAAGAGACAGCAGATAATGAACTGAAGGTGCCAGCCTCTCACAGAAAGCCGAACCTGGGAGTGATGGAGGAATGCCACTGTTGAGATAACAGCCACCACTGAGTTTCAGTGAGACGTTTCATCAGTTTGATCTGGAGGAATGAAAAAGTTGCAAAGACCTCAGAAAAGGAAGTTGCAAATGTGCGTGGGAGTGGGGGAACGGAAGTTAATATCGGTGGAACTCACCCATCCCCCTAGCTTTCATCTCTTAACTTGGACTGTACCGAAGCTGTTTCTGGTTGGCAGGAGGTGACCTGGTTCTGAGTTGCCGATATGCCTGGTGTTTCACCACAGCACGCCTTGCCCACTCCATCATGCTAACAACTGGGAGGCAAAGTTTGGAGATTGTGACCTACATAGTGTTTGAGCTTGTCATCGCAGTCTTAGCTGTACTGGGGAATGTCCTGGTGTGTTGGGCTGTCTACCTAAACAGCAACTTGCAAAACGTCACAAACTTCTTTGTGGTGTCCTTGGCTGTGGCAGATATTGCTGTCGGGGTACTGGCCATTCCCTTTGCCATCACCATCAGCACTGGTTTCTGCTCCCTTTTCTACGGCTGCCTCTTCATCGCCTGTTTTGTGTTAGTATTAACTCAGAGCTCTATCTTCAGCCTGCTGGCCATCGCCATTGACCGGTACATTTGCATCAAAATCCCACTGAGGTAAGAAGGATCGCCAACATCTCTCTGTATGGGGTAATGTTTGATTGATAACCATCACTACCAACTCGACGGGGACCTGAAAATTGGTATCTCTGGAGAAAGGGGAAATTGGTTGACACAATGACTTGGGCATTATCTTTGCTCAATTCTGAATTCAGTCATCCCAGTCTCAATCTGTGAGGGCTCCTGTGTAAGATGAGTTTGGAGCCGTGGGTACTTCCTCCTGACACACTGTTCCTGTGGTATTGAGGAAGAACTGAGCACTGGCCCAAAATCCAGGTTGTTTGAGGCTCACACTGACACACAAAATCCTTCAGCTGTAATAACAAAACCAAAGTCCATAATCTCAGGAAGCCTACAAAGATTTTATTCAGATTACTTCTAGGTTTATTTTCCTCTCTTTAAAAAAGCTAAATTAATAATTTTCAAAAATGCATAAAAGATGAGTGAAGTTGTGTTTGTGAGGGAGGGAGAGTGAAAAGATTCAGTTTGTGAGGGAGGGATCAAGGAGGGTCTAGTTTGTGAGGGAAGAGTGAGGGTGAGAGGGGTCTGGGTTGTGAAGATGAGTGAAGTTGTGTTTGTGAGGGAGGGAGAGTGAAAAGATTCAGTTTGTGAGGGAGGGATCAAGGAGGGTCTAGTTTGTGAGGGAAGAGTGAGGGTGAGAGGGGTCTGGGTTGTGACGATATCAGGTGAGAGTCCAGATTGTGAAAGAGCAGAGAGTGAGGAGGGTCTAGTTTATGAGGG
>NC_057734.1:51970679-51977008 GCF_004010195.1 Chiloscyllium plagiosum
AGTTTGTGATGGAGGAAGTGAGTGAGGGAGGGTGTGGAGGGTCCAGTGGAGTGATGGAGGAAGCGAGTGTATGAGGGTGTGGAGGGTCCAGTGGAGTGATGGAGGAAGCGAGTGTATGAGGGTGAGGAGGGTCCAGTGGAGTGATGGAGGAAGCGAGCATTGTCAGTCATGGAGGGTCCAGTGGAGTGATGGAGGAAGCGAGTGTATGAGGGTGTGGAGGGTCCAGTGGAGTGATGGAGGAAGCGAGTGTATGAGGGTGAGGAGGATCCAGATGATTGAAACAGTGTGCTAGCATTGTCAGTCATGCACAGAATGGCCACCTTGAGGAGGGATTGGACACGGTGTTGTGGGGAATAGAGATCGGATGATGAATAATTGGCAGTAATGCCCACTGAGTCTACCTTGTGTTGGCACTGAGTCAATCACACTACCTGTTACCCACTAACAAATATCCAGCAACTCCAGCTGCACTGGGGAGCCTCACAGGAACTGACCGTCTAATCCATGTCCAAAAGCGTACAATACTGTCTCGGATTCTGCAATACGCTTGGTTGGTAGATAGAGAGACTAAAGTAGCAACATGTAGTCCATTCCACGTGTAGCCCCTTGAGCCAGTTCCTCCACTGAATGAGATCGCAACTGATATATAACCAAAGTCCACATGCCTGTTTTTACTCTGTGTCCATTAATACATTTAGGGAACAGAAATCTGTCAAAATGAGACCTAAATTTAGGACCTAGTACAGCTCACAGTGACACCGGGTATGGTCTAACCAGGGCTGTTTACACTCAAGGCATCACTTCTACCCCCTTGTATTCTCGTCTACTCAATATAAGCCAGCATTCCATTTGTCATTCTGATCATTTTCTGCATTCATTCATGATATTTTAATAAGTGCCTTTGGACCTGTGCTGTTAATAACCTTCCATCATTTCAAAATATTCTGTTTTGTCCTTTTTAATTCTAAAATGGTGACCTTGCATTTGCTTATATTGAAACCTGTTTGCTCATTCACCGATTATCGTAATCTGTCAGTATTTCTTTGTAATGTTATGCTTTATGAAATAACTCCACAGAGACCAGCAGCCACCAGCAAGTCACCCTTCATTTATACTTAAACAGTCCTTGACCATAGTGCTACGTAATACAGAGTCAGGGACCAGAAAATCAATATCTCTGTCAGTCATCCTTTATGTCTGTCAGCCAGGACTCCCTGATAGGACCAAATTAACAGCCCCAATCAGGGAACTCATATTCTATGAGGCCCAGCTGGTTTACCTCATTACAATCACTGTACTCCCACTGACGCTGCTTACAAAACTGTCTACGGTGAATTTGGATTTTAGTTTTTATGTCCCATCATCTAAATTGTTCATAAAATGGTCAATAGTTAAGATCCCAACACAGATCCTTGTAGGGCACCATTAGTCACAAGATGTTAACTAGAGTGCCTGGCCATTCCTTTTCTCTGTCTCGTGCTGTTCAGCCAAATCCCCTTCAATTCCTTTATCTTCATTGTTAGCTGAACAGTATCTTTATGAGAAATATATCGAAATTCTTCTGAAAGTTTATGTAAGTTCAAGCACCCCTTTTCCCATGCAGCACTTCAGTTATCTCTTCAAAAAACATAACCATTTGTCAGGTATGACTTACCCTGAACAAATCTATGCTAGCTTGCTGACCAGCAAAAAATGTAAAAGTGTTCAGACTCCAGTAATTTTCCAATTAAAGCTGACAGCTCGATCATTCTCGAGTTTCCATCTCTCGCCTTCTTAGAAGAGTGATATGCGCAATTTTCCAATCTAACGCTGTGGTTTCTGAACCTAGGCTATTGGGGAGATTATAATTGGAGTTTCTGCAGTGTTCTGACTGAACTCTGGTAAAGCTCTGGTCGCTAACCGTGTGATCCTGAATACTGAACAGAACCTATCTTCACACAGAAAACATCCCAGGGACAAAAGCAAGCAAGGAACTTCATATAATCCTGATTACTGGAGTAAAGGAGTCAGGAAAACCAATGGAAGTGAAAGCTGTCAGGTCCCTGGCACCAGGTGGCCTGCATCCTAGGGTCTTAGTGCAAGTGGCTGCAGAGGTAATGGATGCTTTAGTTGTCATCTTCCAAAATTCTGGAAAAGTCCAAGTAGATTGGAAAACTGGAAACATATTCAGGAAAAGAGAGAAACAGAAAGTAGGAAACTTTAGACCAGTTAGCCTAGCATCTGTTATTGGGAATATGCTCAAATCTATTATAAAGTTGATTGTAGCAGGACATTTAGAAAATCATAATGCAATCAAGATGGTTTTATGAAAGGGAAAATCATGTTCGACAAATTTATAATTGTTCTTGCTTGGTTTATAATTGGAATGGTTAGATGTGGTATGCTGACATTTCAAAAAGGCATTCAATAAGGTTCCATTTGGTGTGATATATTAGCTTGGATAGAGGACTGGCTAACAGGAGACAGAGAGCTGGGTTGAATAGATCATTTTCAGGTTTCTGTGTTGATTTTAATGAATAGCAGAATGGGCCTGAGGACATGATTCAGCCCCTATGTTAGAAGAGTTTCATGAATACTGGCACTAAGCACAAAAGCAGTGAAAGTACAGTCGCGCCTCGACTTATGAGCTTCATCCGTTCCAGGACCCGGTTCGCGAACCAAAAGTTCGCAAACTGAATCAATTTTCCCATTTTGAATTAATGTAATTCCAATTGATCCATTTCGCCATGTCGTACTGCTGAGTGAGATCAGATATGCGAGCACCATTCTCGTGTTTAGCCAATATTTCCTTCTTCGTTTCCACAGTAATATGTTTAGGCTTCTTCCCACCACTATCATTCCCGCTTTTCACTTTCTTGGGAGCCATAATGAGGGCTAATTTAATGCAAAAAACAACAAAAAAGCGTAAGGATGCTTGGACATAGCAACGAACGCTGATCACAGCGCGCACGCCAAAGACGGACTGAATGAGATCACGCGGGACCCGAGAGCTTTAGTGTTCAACAAGCACGTAGCAAAGCAGAGCAATGAAACTACGTGGTCGTACATGGGCTTTTTGCGTTCATACCTTGAATTTCGTACGTACGTTGAAGCAACATTTTACGAACAATCCTGTTCGTAAACCAATTTGTTTGTGAACGGGGTCGTTCCTATGTTGAGGCGCGACTGTATACTGATCCTGTAGTAAGCTCTGGGGAGGTCACAGGGAGAGAGCTCTGCTTTCGGGTGTGGGTCACCACACTTCAGGAAGGATGTGAGGGTCCTTGACTGGGTGCAGAAGAGATTGAACAGAATGGTTCCAGGAATGAGGGATTTTAGTTGCAAGATGAGGTTGGAGAAGCTGGGATTTATAATATAGCACAAAAAGAGGCCAATCAGCCCTCCAGGTCCATGATGACTCTCTCTGAAGCAGTCCAATCGATTCCATTCCATCATTATCTCTATAGCCCCCAGGCTAATTTCCTCACATAACTCATCAAATTTCCTTTTGAAATTGCTTGGCTCGTTCTGCCACCCTCACTGGCATTGAGCTCCAAGTCATTATCCACACTGCATGAAGAAAGCATCCTCTCGTTTCCCTTATATCTCTGGCCAAGCCTTAATACCCCTTCCTCTCGCCTCTATACTGTGAGGCTACTGTGAAGTTTCCTTTGTATAATTTATTCAAATCTGACATCGTCCTGTATTTCTATCAAATCTCCCCTCACACTTTAGTTGCTCCAAAGAGAATAACCCCAGCTTCTCCAACCTCATCTTGCAACTAAAATCCCTCATTCCTGGAACCATTCTGTTCAATCTCTTCTGCACCCAGTCAAGGACCCTCACATCCTTCCTGAAGTGTGGTGACCCACACCCGAAAGCAGAGCTCTCTCCCTCTGACCTCCCCAGAGCTTACGACAGGATCAATATACTTTCACTGCTTTTGTGCTTAGTGCCAGTATTCACGAAACTCACCTTCAACATGTCCTGTCACCCTCAGGGATTGAAGCGTATGAACGCCCAGGTTACTCTATCTCTGCATGTGCTTTTGAACCATGTCATTAACTCAAAATTGCCCCTCCCAAATGAGATGCCTCTTCCTCCCTTGTTTCCCACAAACAGTGTAAGACACATTTTATCCAGGTCAGGTGATTCATCTCTCCTGCGAAAAGTTTGGAACCTCAAACTGCTTCCTTTTTTTTAACCAAATGCTAATGTTAAAATGTAACTAGAGAGGGAAGGGTTTGCAAACTGTGTGTGTGTGAGATGCCTGGACAGGTTGAGGGTTCAGTTCATAAAATGTAAAGTATCCTAAGCCTGATTCATAAGGTAGAGAGAACAAGAGCAAGGAGGTTACAGAAATAACATAAGACATGAGATTATTGCGGAGCGCTGAGTTTTAGGTAAGATGTGAGGGCATTGGAAGAGAATGCAAAAAAAGATTCATGAGAATAGTTCTGGCGATGAGGGATTTCAGCCAACTAACTAGGTTGGAAGGTCCAGTTCTCCTTGGAACAGTTAGAAATGTTTGAGGAGAAAGTGAGGTCTGCAGATCCTGGAGATCAGAACTGAAAATGTGTTGCTGGAAAAGTGCAGCAGGTCAGGCAGCATCCAGGGAACAGGAGAATCGACGTTTCGGGCATGAGCCCTTCTTCAGGAATGAGGAAAGTGTGTCCAGCAGGCTAAAATAAAAGGTAGGGAGGAGGGACTTGGGGGAGGGGTGTCGGAAATGCGATAGATGCGAATTCCAAGTCCCTCCTCCCTACCTTTTATCTTAGCCTGCTGGACACACTTTCCTCATTCCTGAAGAAGGGCTCATGCCCGAAACGTCGATTCTCCTGTTCCCTGGATGCTGCCTGACCTGCTGCACTTTTCCAGCAACACATTTTCAACGGTTAGAAATGTCCAACCTGTACAGAATAAGGGAGGGAAAGACTGTTGCTGTTGGTGGAAGGATTGAGAACCAGAGAACACTCATTGAAGGTGACGAGAAAAAAGAACAGGAAAATGATTTGATATCATGGGTGCTTATGATCTAGAATGCATTGTAGGAGTAGAGGAGACAGGTTCAATTGAGACATTTAAGAGGGAATTGTAGAAGGAATGTGCAGGGCTGTGCAGAGAAGGCAGGGAAATGGTTTTCAGTACATTGCTCATTCCAAAGAGCTCCCATGTTCTAATCATTCTGACAGTGTGATATGCAAAGAGAGTTAACCAAAGATGTAAAATAAATACTGACGAAAGAAAAGTCAAATACGGAGGGAAATGCCTGTACTGAGAGAGTTTGAGCAAGATACCCTGATTACTTGAACTTCCACAAGATAAACAGAGAGTAGAACAATGAGTGCAAGAAGTTCTCTGGAAAATGGAATAAGCAAAATAGACCAGGCAGGATAAGATAAAGTGCGGATCTTGGCAGGACTGGACCCAGTGCAAGGGAGTTGCTATTTTGTGCTCAACTATACTTTTCTTTCTGTGTGATAAATTCCTTGAAGAGTCCGAGTGGGGATAGGTGAGTAAACTGAACCTTCTGTGATGCAGTTTATCAGGAGGTGCTCAATAACTGAAGGTGTCAGAGCAGAGTAAACCCCTGTGTGGTTTCTCTGAGCTCCTGTAACATAGCAACTGAGCTCCTGGTAGTTCACTTGTTCCTGGCATTTAGTAAATGACTTGCCAATTTGTACAGCTGTCTGAACAGGAATTTAAGTTCTGACAACACCAGTATTTGTACAGTTGGATCGATACAAGTGTCTGTGTACATGAGACAACCCGTCGCTCTCCTTCAATCAATGGTCTATTACCTGAAAGTGAGCTGCAATTCCTGGGCTGTTCATAAACCAGCCTCATCTTCCTTCAAAAGTTAGACAGTGAAGAATGATGAACTTCGAAAATATTCACCAATTCCACAAATCTCTTTCCACTTATCAATACTTTCTGCAAAGGTCTCTACAAATGACTTTATTTCAGTAATCATTATCAGAATATATTTCAAATATAGCCCTTTAACCACAAGACTGGGATTGGTGCTGGTTCTGAGACATTGTCCAAGTGGCCATTTGATAGGTAGCAGACTGTTTGACCTTGGAAGGCAACCTTGATCCTTTCCTCACCTGGCCTATACACAGGACCATCACTGGACCAGTAATTGAGAGAGCCAGGCTAATACACTGGGGACAGAGGTTCAAATCCCACATGGCACCATGGTGGAATTCAAATTCAATTAATTAATTAGTCTGGAATAAAAAGCTAATTTCAAACCTGGTAATCATGAAAGTACTGAGTTGTTATTAAATCCCATCTGGTTCACTAATGTCCTTCACAGAAGGAAATCTGCCATCCTCACCTTGTCT
>NC_057734.1:51977508-51985320 GCF_004010195.1 Chiloscyllium plagiosum
GTTGAAATCAGATCTGACACATAGGAAGGTGTTTGTGGTTGCTGGAGGTCAGTCAAGGACATCTCTGAGTAGTGTCCTCGGCCCAAACATCTTCAGCTGCTTTATCAATGACCTTCTCGCCATCATAAGTTCAGAAATGGGGTTACTCACTGATGATTCCACAATTTCAGCTACATTTGCGACACCTCAGGTACTGAAGCAGACCATGTTCAAATGCAATAAGATGTGGACAATATCCAGGTCTGAGCTGACAATTGGCAAGTAACATTTGTGTCACACAAGTGATAGGAAATGACCATCACCAGCAAGAGACAATCTAACCACCACCTCATGACATTTCAGGATCAGTTCCATCTCTGAGTCCCCTGCACTATCAACATCCTCAGGGTTACCATTGGCCAGCAATTGAACTCGCCTTGGCTGAACTAGAGTTGCTGAACTCGCCTTGGCTGAACTCGCCTTGGCTGAACTAGAGTTGTTGTAGTAGACTT
This sequence comes from Chiloscyllium plagiosum, assembly GCF_004010195.1. NCBI lineage: Eukaryota > Metazoa > Chordata > Chondrichthyes > Orectolobiformes > Hemiscylliidae > Chiloscyllium > Chiloscyllium plagiosum. The sequence continues at coordinate 51,978,000 of NC_057734.1, forward strand.
GGTGAACGAGACTTGCTGTATAAATACAGTGGCTAAAAGAGCAGATCAGAGACTATGAATCCAAAAATGACAACTCACCTCCTGACTCCCAAAGCCTGTCACCATCTACAAGACACATGTTAGGAGTGTGATGGAATACTCCCCTCTTGCCTGGATGAGTGACTCAAGGATAGTTCCAGATGGGTGATGCATGCTGGCCATGTTAGTGAAGCCCACATCTCATTCATAAATGTCAGCAGGAATGGAACGAGGTTGGGGAAGGTTTGGGGAGAGATGTTGTGACTGGGTTATGCAGCTGTCGCTGGCTGGATCAGGGTCAGGAGCTGACTCAGCTTTGATCTGATGGTTATTGAACAGCCAAGAGGTGGGCTTCACTTCACACTGTGTCCGATTCTCCCAGACTTCACCTGGATGAGTTTGTTTGAAGAACTGTTAATTGAGGCCAGTCTGTGGTTAATGATTGATTCCACCGAAGCTTGGGAGTGATTGCCTCTGTGATCAAAGTCTGTCGTTTGCTGCTTGGGGCTGATTGTGTTCCTTATTGATTTCTGTTTGTACCGGCTGTACTGTCACTGACTCTGCAGAACATTATGAGGCGCAGGACAGGGACACTCTTGCAAGGATCCCAATTAGATTATTAGAATGAAATTGTGTTTGTTTAACCTACCAGAATGAACTGATAGACTGAGTCTTGATCAGGATGGCTTTGCTGCAGTAAAGAGCATTATCTTTGGTCTGAGCTTGCTTTGAGAGCAAGAACATACAGTCAACTCAGCTAGTGCACACTGATATTCAGTCATATTGCCCAAGGGCCCTGCATCATTAATGGAACTTGAGTTAGGGAGCACATTAATTTTCCACCTAACAGTGACAGGGTTTAGAACTGGGATCGGAAGGCAGGGACTGGCTGCCTTTGAACAATCTCTTACAGGCAGGGCAGACAGATCCACCAGCTGTTTCCTGAATTTACCACAAGTCCTGGAGATGGCACGGTGGCTCAGTGGTTAGCACTGCTGCCTCACAGCGCCAGGGACTCAGGTTCAATTCTACCCTTGGGCAATTCGCTATGTGGAGTTTGCACACTCTCCACATGTGTGTGTGGGATTCCTCTGGGTGGTTCAGTTTACTCCCATAGTCCAAAGATCTGCAGGATAAGTGGATTGGCCAGGCTAAATTGCCCATAATGTCCAGGAATGTGTAGATTAGATTAGATTAAATTCCCTACAGTGTGGAAACAGGCCCTTCGGCCCAACAGATTCACACTGACCCTCCGAACAGCAACACACCCAGACCCATTCCCCTACATTTGCCCCTGACTAATGCACCTAACACTACGGGCAATTTAGGTGGTTTAGCCACAAGAAGTGCAGGGTTACAGGGATGTGGTGGGTCTGGATGGGATGCTGTTTGGAGACTCGATGGTCTGAATGACCTGCTTCCATGCTGTAGGGATTCTGTGATTCATGAGCTGGACATGTAGAGAGAGAAACTGAGCAGATAGTATCTAGCTGGCTCAGAATGGGAAGCTCCACAATGGAATGGGTTTACAGCAGGTAACAGACAGAGGGCTAGTCAGTAATAGGGTGGAGAGGAACAGCAGGACAATGACAAATAGCACAACAATGCAAGGCAACCAGAGATGACAATCGGACAAGTAAAGAAATAAAAGAGTAAGCTGTAAAAAGCAAAATCATCAACAGCTGCTTACTGCAAAATCATTGAGCAACAGTGATGATCTGAAATTGATTTCTAGAGGTTGATATTTAAACAAAAGGTTAAAGCATTGTTTCTCAAACTTGCATTGAACTTAACGAGGTCGGTATAGGAAGCTGAAGAGAGAGTGCAGGGGGTGGAGAACTCAAAACACCGGATACCAGAAGCTTAAAACACTCTTGTCATCATTAACATGAGCAGAAAATATAAAATTGAAAGTATGAGCAAATTTCAATTTCAATTTGAAGGGGACTTTAGGGCCTTTGGTAGTGAGCAAACCGAAGGCAAAAGAACAGGTATTCATCTCCTTACTTGCATGGAAAAGTGTTGTGGGCACATTATATCCCCAGTATATCCCATTTATCACATTTTTGCCCACTCACTTAACCTGTCGGTAACCCTCTGCTGATTCATTGTGTAATCCTCACCACTTTCCTTCCCTTGTATTATTGTACCATCTGCAATGGCTATAGTATATTCATTTTCCTCATCCAAGACTGTTAATAATGGTGGCCTCAGCACTGATCCTGTCATATACAGCCAGTGTTTATGGACAAAGAGACCTTGGGGTGCATTTTCACTGTTCCTTGTAAGTGGAGTCACAGGTCGACAGGATAATGATGAAGAGACAAATAAAAACGCAGATGCTGGGAATCAAGGTAGATGAGCAGGAGGCTGAAAGTACACAGACAGCCAGGCAGCATCAGGAAGTGGGGAAGTCAATGTTTTGGGTCAACTTTGGGTCAACCAAGAAAAATGGTAAGAGAAGCGAAATGATTAGGTTGTCTGTTTTTACATCGAGGAAGATATAAAAATCTCCCAGAACTAGAGATCCAAGTCATTAGGGAGAATGAGGGGTTGAAGGAAATTAACATCACTGAGAAAATTGTACTGGGGAAATTAATGGGCGGAAAGTGATTTCACTGGGGTTCCCAGAGGAATGAGGGGGGGGTCTCATAGAGACTTATAAAATTCTCACAGGACCAGACAGGATAGATGCAGGGAAGATGTTTGCAACAGTAGGTGCATCCAGAACCAGGGGTCACAGCCCGAGGATTCAGGGTGGCTCATTTAGGATGGAGGGGAGGAGACGTTTCTTCACCCTGTGAGCCTGTGGAATTCAGCACTACAGGAAGTGGCTGATGCCAAAACATTGAATGTATTCAAGAGACAGTTAGATATAGCACTTGAGGCAAATGGGAACAAAGATTATGGGGAGAAAGCAGGGTTAGGCTATTGAGTTGGACGATCAGCCACGATCATATTGAATGGTGGAGCAGGCTCAAAGGGCCGAATGGCCTCCACCTGTTCCTATCTTCTATGTTTGTAACCCTATCACCTGATGGTCTACATCTCTGAATGTTCAAGGAATTAGCTATAGAAATAGTCAATGCATTGGTGTTTATCTTCCAAATTCTATACATAGGACATAGAACAGTACAACACAGTACCGGCCCTTCAGCCCACAATGTTTTGCTGAGCATTTACCTTAATCTAAGATCAACCTAACCTACACACCCCTCATCCATGTGCTTGTACAGCAGTTGCTTAAATGTCTCTAATGTATCTGACTCTACTACCACCACTGGCTGTGTTTTTCACGCACCCACCACTCTCTGAGTAAAGAACCTTCCTCTGATATATCCCATAAACCTTCGTCCAATCATCTTGTAATTATGACCCCTCGTGACAGTCATTTCTGCTCTGGGGAAAGGTCTCTGGCTATCTACTCTATCTATGTCTTTCACTACCTTGTACATCTCTATCAAGTCACCTCTCTTCTTCCTTCACCTCCAGTGTGAAAAGCCCGAGCTCACTGAACCTCTCTTCTTAAGACAGACCCTCCGATCCAGGCAGCATCCTGGTAAATCTCCTCTGCTCTCTCTCTAAAGCATCTACATCCTTCCTATAATGAGGCAACCAGGACTGGACACAATATTCCAAGTGTGGTCTAACCAGGGTTTTATAGAGCTGCAGCAAAACCTCGCAGCTCTGAAGCTCACTCCCCCTGTTAATGAAAGCCAAAACACTTCTGAACAACCCTATCAACTTGGGTGGCAACTTTGAGGGATCTATGTACGTGGACCCCAAGATCCCACTATTCCTCCACACTGCCAAGAATCCTGTTAACTCTGCATTCAGTATTCAAGTTCAACCTTCCAAAATGAATCCCTTCACATTTACCCAGGTTGAACTCCATCTGCCACTTTTCAGCCCAGCTCTGCATCCTGTCAATGTCTTGTTGTAGCCTGTAACAGCCCTCAACACCAGCTACAACACCACCGACCTTTGTGTCATTGGCAAACTTACTAACCCACCCTTCCACTTCTCTATCCAAGTCATTTATAAAAACTGCAAAGAGCAGCGGCCCAAAAACAGATCCCTGCGGGACATCACTGATCACTGACCATAAGGCAGAATGCTTTCCATCCACTCCCACTCACTGTCTTCTTGCAGCCAGCCAACTCTGTATCCAGACAGACACATAGAACATAGAACATAGAAGAATACAGCGCAGTACAGGCCCTTTGGCCCTCGATGTTGCACCGATCCAAGCCCACCTAACCTACACTAGCCCACTATCCTCCATATGCCTATCCAATGCCTGCTTAAATGCCCATAAAGAGGGAGAGTCCACCACTGCTACTGGCAGGGCATTCCACGAACTCACGACTCGCTGAGTAAAGAACCTACCCCTAACATCTGTCCTATACCAACTCCCCCTTAATTTAAAGCTATGCCCCCTTGTAATAACTGACTCCATACGTGGAAAAAGGTTCTCACGGTCAACCCTATCTAAACCCCTAATCATCGTGTACACCTCTATCAAGTCACCCCTAAACCTTCTTTTCTCCAATAAAAACAGCCCCAAGTGCCTCAGCCTTTCAGACAATACAGACCCAGCAAGCCCCCGCCCCTCCCACCTTCCGACCACTAAGGCAGCCCGCCCCTACCCACCTTCTGGTTGCTCCCAGTTTATATTCCACAGCTTCTGCCTAAAAGCGGTAGAATTTCCCCTCCCCCAATTAAATACCTTCCCATACTGTCTGTTCCTATCCCTTCCCATGGCTGTGGTAAAGATGAGGCAGTTGTGGTCACTGTCTCCACTGAGAGATCTGACACCTGGCCTGGCTCGTTGCCTACCACCAAATCCAATATGGTCTCCCCCCAGTCAGCCTATCTACATATTGAGTCAGGAATCCTTCTTGGAAACACCTGACAAAATCGGCTCCATCCAGACCATCTGCACGAAGGAGGTTCCAATCAATATTGGGGAAGTTGAAGTCACCCATAACAACAACTCTGTTACATCTGCACCTTTCTGAGATCTGCTGTCCAATCTGTTCTTCTATCTCTCTGCTGCTACTGGGGGGTCTATAGAAAAGACCCAATAAAGTGACTGCTCCTTTCCTGATACTGACGTCCACCCACACTGACTCTGTAGACAACCCTCCTCAATACCCTCCTCCCCCCTCCCCTTTTACCCACTCCCCCCTCCCCTTTTACCCACTCCCCCCCCACTTTCCCACACGCATTGTTTTTAAGAGATCGAAACCCGAGAACATCCAGCAACCATTCTTGCCCCTGTGAAATCTATGTCTTGTTATGGCCACAACATCGTAGTTCCAAGCTCTAAGCTCTAAGTTCATCACTCTTATCCCTGACACTCCTTGCATTAAAACAGACACATGTTAACCCATCCCTTTGCCCCATCAACTGTGTATCCTTCCTGACAGACTCCCTGCATTCTATTTCTACCCGTTCAACAACTATCTGATCTGTAGCTCTGGTTCCCATTCCCCCTGCCAAACCCTCCCAAAGTGCTCTAGCAAATCCCCCACCCAGGACATTGGTGCCCGTATGGTTTAGGTGCACCCGTCCTTCACGTACAGGTCCTACCTTGCCAGAAGGTGCTGCAGTGATCTACATATCTGAAGCCCTCCCTCCTGCACCAGTCCTGTAGCCACGTGTTTAACTGCACTCGCTCCCTGTTCCTCCCTCACTACCACGTGGCACCGGTAGTAATCCTGAGATTACTACTCTGCTTGTCCTGCTTTTTAGCTTCCACTCTAACTCCCTGAAATCATTTTTTAGATCCTCACCCCTTTTCCTCGCTATGTCATTGGTGCCAATGAGGAACCCCGACTTCTGGCTGCTTACCCTCCCCTTCAGGATCCTGTAGACTCAATCAGAGACATCCCAGACTCTGGCACCTGGGAAGCAACACGCCTTCTGGGAGTCCTATTCACGACCACAGAATCTCCTGTCTGTTCCTCTAACTATTGAGTCTACTACCACTAGCACTTTTCTATTCTCCCCGCTTCCCTTCTGAGCCACATACCCAGGCTCAGTGCTAGAGACCTGGCTGCTGTAGCTTGCTCCTGGGAGGTCGCCCCCCAACCCCCCACGGCCACCCCACAACAGTAACCAAAACGGTATTATTGACGGCAATGATCACAGGGGATCCCTGCACTGTCTGCCTGATCCCTATTCTCCCCTGATTGTAACCTTTTTCCTGTACCTGAGGTGAGACGACCTCCCTGTAACTCCTCTCTAATACCCCTGGAGCTACTCTCCATACATTCTGGAATGATTCCTGCAGATTGGAAGTAACAACTGTCACCCACTATTCACATCAGTATTCGAGAAAATAAAGGGTGGCGTCAATAGTTAGCTGGTTGATAATGATCTGATTAGATATGGTCAGCATAGATCTGCAAATAGAAACTCATGTTTGATAAACCTGTTGGAGGTGTCTGAAGATGTTACTAACAAAACTGATAAAGGAGAGCCAATGGATGTAGTAGATTTCCAGATAAAGTTCCCAACAGGTGGTTAGTTAGAAATATTAAAGAACATTGGACAAGAGATAATGTACTGAGTCAAAGAGTCTTAGGGATGTACAGCTCGAAAACAGAGCCTTCAGTCCAACTCATCCATGCTGACCAGATATTCCGACCTAGTCCCATTTGCCAGCGTTTGGCCCTTTTCCCTCCAAACCCTTCCTATTCATATACCCATCCAGATGCCTTTTTAATGTTGTAATCGTACCAGCCTCCACCAGTTCCTCTGGCAGCTCATTCCATACACGTACCGCCCTCTGGGTGAAGATGTTGACCCTCAGGTCCCTTTTCTATCTTTCCCCCATTCACCCTAAACCCTCTCACCTCTCACTCTAGTTCTGAACTCTCCCATCCCAGGGAAAAGACCTTGTCTATTTACCCTATCCATGCCTCTCATGATATTATAAACCTCTATAAGATCACCCCTCAGCCTCTGACATTCCAGGGAAAACAGCCCCAGCCTATTCAGCTTCGCGGCACAGAGTAATGATTGGCTAACGGACAGAAAACATTCGGAATGCAGGCAGTCCTCGGATTATCTATGAGTTCCATTCCTGAGTATATTTGTTCCAAACGGATATATTTCCCTCCCCTCCCCTATCAGCGTTCCGAAAAGACCACTCCCTCCGTGACTCCCTCGTCAGGTCCACACCCCGCACCAACCCAACCTCCACTCCCGGCACCTTCCCCTGCAATCGCAAGAAATGCAGAACTTGCGCCCACATCACACTGGGGGTGTGGCCCAGCACTGGCAGGCGTCAGTT
>NC_057734.1:51985597-51994581 GCF_004010195.1 Chiloscyllium plagiosum
GCCCCTCCCCCAAGTCCCTCCTCCCTACCTTTTATCTTAGCCTGCTGGACACACTTTCCTCATTCCTGAAGAAGGGCTTATGCCCGAAACGTCGATTCTCCTATTCCTTGGATGCTGCCTGACCTGCTGTGCTTTTCCAGCAACACATTTTCAGCTCTGATCTCCAGCATCTGCAGCCCTCACTTTCTCCTCCTATATTTGTAAGTCATTTTATACACAAGTCGGGACACAATGCAGTCCAGTATAAAATAGCAATTTGGAAATGCAAGCAAACAGTCACATGTCAGATCTTTAACAGTAATTTTAATATAGGATATCATCCATATATGAGCATTCAAACACTCATAAATCATGAACTGCCTGTAAATGGATCATTTTCGTGTTGGCAGGCAGTGACTATGTAGTGGGGTACTGTAAAGATCAGTACCTTCACCCCAGCTATACACTCTGTCAAAATGATTCGGAGATGAAGATCGAATCTAAAATTTCCGAATTGGTGAATGAAACAAAGCTAAGTGGAAATTTGTGTTGTGAGGAAGGTGTAAAGCAGTTTCAGGAGAATCTGGACAGGGTTAATGAATGGGCAGGAAGATGACAGATGAAATAATATAATGGAGCAACGTTAGGTTATCCACTTTTGTCAGGAGACCAGGTGTGCACAGTTATTGTAAAATGGTTTAAATGATGCAGGATAGATGTACAAAGGGACATACAAGTTCTTGTCAATAAATCCTTGAAGGCTAACCTGCAGAAGCAGTAAGCTGTCAGGAAGGTTGGCAGAATATTAGTATTTATGGCAAAAATATTTGAGTCACATGTAGTGAAGTCTTGCTTTAAATGTATCGGAGCTTAGTCAGACTGCTCACTGTGCAGTTCTGGTCACTTTACATCAGGAAATATATTATTGCCATAAAGGGAGTACAACAAAGATTTATCAGACTTGTCCCAGGGATGGCAGGAGGACAATGAGAGGTGACCTCACGAAAACTTACAAAATGCTTAAAGGGATAGATGGGGAAGATGCAGGTAAGATGTTCCCCCAGTTGGTTAAATCTCAAACCAGCGGGCACAAATCTTTAAAAATGGGCAATGCCACTTGGGTCCAAGACGCAAAGAAATGATTTCATTCAGAGGTTTGTGAACCTTTGGAATTCTCTACCACAGAGGGGTGGTAGTCTTTGAGTACGTGTAAGGGAGGGATTGATAGATTGCTGATTATCAGTGAGGTACAGGGTTATGGGCTGAGTAAAACACATTGTAGTGTTCAATCAGCCATGGTTGCATTGTAGAGCAGAGCAAGCTCGATGAACTGAAAGGGCTCCCCAGTCCCTACATGAGGTGAGCTGGAGAAAGTTAGGGAGAAAGGACAGTGCAATAATACAAGGGAGCAATATGGTAATGAGAAACAGTGTGTGACACTTGAGAAATTACTCATTGCTAGTGTGAAGAATTTGTTTTTGGGGGTTATTGGTGTGAACACGATCAGCCTGGTCTGTTCAGATGAGCCAATCTTATTTCTGATGGGAACTGAATCAAATTTTTCCATGTGGAATTGTTTAAATCTGGAAGAAACGACAGTGTTTTTTTTAGATGTGAAATCGTTTTTGACTGTTTGTTATTTATACTGTTCAGGATGTCTTCAGTGTTAATGGATTTTCTTGAAGGTGATTTAAAAATTAGAACCTGAATTAGAATCGTAATTAGACCCTGACAACAGCTCAAGCAGCATCTATTGCAGCTGGAAATAACCAGTGAGCTCACGGCTTTTAACAGTGAGGTTTCACAGGAAGTGGTTTCTCGATGGTTGTTTAAGGCAATGTGGCCAGTTTGGTTCTGTGCAGACTGTTCGAGAGAATTGTGCTCTGTTCTCTGCTCGTGGTACCTGCAGCTGTCTCCAGTTGAATGAAATTAGCTTTCGGTGTGGGAGACGGACAAGTGGAGGTCACAGTTCAAACTCGTCAATCAAACAATGGCCAGCACAAGATCATAAAGACAGTGAAGGACAAAATGTCACAGCTCACTGACTAACCCCATCACATCAATCTGCCAGAGCAAAAACAGAGGAGAATTGTCCCCCACCCTACAGCCCACTCCCCAGGGTACAGACCACCCGTTACACTACAGCCCACTCCCCAGAGTACAGACCATCCCTTACACTACAGCCCACACCCCAGAGTACACACCACCCGTTACACTACAGCACACTCCCCAGAGTACACACCACCCATTACACTACAGCCCACTCCCCAGAGTACACACCATCCCTTACACTACAGCCCACACCCCAGAGTACACACCACCCGTTACACTACAGCACACTCCCCAGAGTACACACCACCCCTTACACTACAACCCACTCCCGAGTCTACAGACCACCCCTTACACTAGAATCCACTCCCCACATTTATCCTTCTGGATGGAAGTGGTCATGGGTTTGGAAGGTGCTGAATTTCTGAAGTGCATCTTATGGACAGTACACACTGCTGCTACTGAGTTGGTGATGGAGGGAACGGATGTTTGTGGCTGTGATACCAATTGAGTGGACTGCTTTCTCCTGGATGGTGTCGTGTTTCTTGAATATAGTTGGAGCTGCCCCCATCCAGGCAAGTGGGGAGTGTTGTGGCTGTGATACCAATTGAGTGGACTGCTTTCTCCTGGATGGTGTCGTGTTTCTTGAATATAGTTGGAGCTGCCCCATCCAGGCAAGTGGGGAGTGTTCCAACACACCCTGACCTGTGCCTTGTAGATGGTGGACAGGCTTTGGGGAGACAGGAGGGAAGTTACTCTTGGCAACAGAGAAATTAGTAGCAGGAGTCGGTAATGCAGCCCTTTCAGCCACTCTGCCACTTCCTGTGACAATGGCTGAACTGAACTCCTCTCTCCTGCCTACTCCCCATATCGATTTCACTCTTGAATCTGTGGATTGATCTTTCCTCCACCTCACCCTGGGGCAGTGAGCTCCACAGATTCCCACCCCCTCCCCTCCTCTCAGTGTTCAACCTCCCTCCTCTCACTCAATATCCATGACCTCTTGTTCAAGACTGTCCCACAAGGGGGAACATCTGTTCAAGGACCCCCTTGTCAGTTCCCTTTTGCATTTTATACCCCTCAATCACCCCCCGCCCCTCCCCATTCTCCTGAACTCCAGCGAGTACAGGCCTGAGCTGTTCAACCCCTCCTCACCCACCAGCCCTTCCATCCCTGGGATCAATGTGGTGACCCCCCCTCTGAACTGCTTCCAGTGCCTCCCCATCCTTCCTCAAGTAAGGAGGCCAAAACTGGACAAAGTGCTCCCGGTCTGGTCTCACCAATGCCTTCAATAATTGTAGCAACACTTCTAATTTTTATTATCCAGTCCTTTTAGAATAAATGTTGCTGCAGTGTTCCTAGCCTCTGATCTGCTGTTGTTGCCATTGTATTTATACGGCTAGTCCAGTTGCGTTCCTGGTCAATAGTAACCCTAAGGATGCTGATAATGGATATAATACTTATTTTAATATAAAAAGTCTAATTAGTGGAGGCAATGGCTGAGTGCTATTATCGCCAAACCGTTGATCCAGAGACCTAGGTATTGTCCTGCAGACCTGGGTTTAAATCGTGCTACAGCAGATGGTGGAATTAGTATTCACTTTTAAAAATATAGAATTAAGAGCATAATGATAAGCATGAATCCATTGGCAATTGTCAGAAAACCTGTGTGGTTCACTCATGAGATAACATGGTGGCTCAGTGGTTAGCACGGCTGCCTCACAGCACCAGGGATCCAGGTTTGATTCCAGTCTCAGGCAGCTATCTGTGTGGAGTTTGCACATTCTCCCTGTGTCTGCTTGGATTTCCTCTGGGTGCTCCGGTTTCCTCCCACAGTCCAAAGATGCATGAGTTAGATGGATTGGCAATGCTAAACTGCCCCATAGTGTTCAGGGATAGGTGGATTAGCCACGGAAAATGCAGGGTTACAAGAATGGGGTGGGTCTTGGTGGGATGCTGTTAGGGTGGTCAGCATGGCCTTGATTGGCCGAAAGGCCTGCTTCCAAGCTGTGGGATTCTATGATTGTAATGTCCTATAGGGAAGGAACCTGCCATCACTGCCCAGTTTGACCTACATGTGATTCCAGGCCCACAGCAATAGGGAGAGGCCGAGTAAGTTGGGGCTGTTTTCCCAGGAACATCGGAGGCTGAGGGGTGACTTTGTGGAGGTTTATAAAATCATGAGGAGCATAGATAGGGTAAATAGACAAGGTCTTTTCCCTGGGGTGGGAACGTCCAGGACTAGAGGGCATTGGCTTAGGGTAAGAGGAGAAAGATATAAAAGGGACCTAAGGAGCAACGTTTTCACACAGAGGGTGGTGTGTGTATGGAATGAGCTGCCAGTCGAAGTGGTGAGGCTGGTATAATTGCAACTTTTAAAAGACATCTGGATGTGTATATGAATAGGAAGGGTTTGGAGGGATATGGGCCAAGTGCTGGCAAATAGTATTAGATTAGGTTGGGATATCTGGTCAGCATGGATGAATTGTACGTCTCTATGATTCGTTGGCCATGGGTACCCTCTGGGTGATTTGGGATTAGCAATAAATGTTGGCGTCGCCAGTGACGTCCTCATCCCATGAATAAAGGTTTTTAAAATCCTATCGATGTGGTCCAACCAGAGCTTTATGAAGGCTCAATATAACATCTCTGCTTTTATGTCTATATTTATGAAGCTGAAGATCCCAATATGCTTTGCTATCCACTTTCCCTCTCTGCCCTGCTCCCTGCAAAGATCCGCACCCAGATCCCCCTGACCCTGCACACACCTTTGAACCATGTTGTTAAGTCTATGTCGGATTTCCCTGACAGTTATGCCAAACTGGACCACTTCACTCATTTGTCTTAGTTCTTCTCCCACATGTCTGCTCGCCGCTCTATGTCCTGATTCTTACAATCCTCACTGTCTTCCCCCACCTCCCCATTTGGTATCTTTTCAAATTTGCGTTCTAATATCCAAGTCCCAGAAGAAGTTTGTGAAAGATTCTAATTCCTGATCCAATCAGCAGGGTTAATGGTTCCACGTTCTGCTGTTGCTGAATTCCTGTCCCTTTGAACAGTGGGTTCCCATCTCGAAGAGTCGCTTCCTATCAGAGAGAGGCAGCACAGTCACCTCACTGGCACCACCAAGAACAGTGGTCACCGCCGGGACTGCGCCCAACTGAGACGGTGCTTGTCCTCTCAACCAGATCAGTGAAGCCTGGAGTTGGCCAAGGTCAGTCAAGCAAGCCCTGGCATAGAGGGAAGGGATGTCATCACTGGGGGGTGCCCTCAATGATCCACCGAGTGCCACTTGAGACGGTCATCCCTTCCTGAACCCAGGAAGCTGGTGGGACGGTTACCCTGTCACCTGACAGATAGCATGAAGCAGCTAGGGAACAGCACCCTTCAGCTCCCTGTCCTTGTCAAACATCTCGCCTTCCTTCAAAGCTATCTGGACCCTACCTTCACCTCACCTTCTCCACCTTTCCCTACCTCCCAGCCCATCCCTCCAGGCCAGGAAACAGCTATGGTAAGGGGCATTGGGTACATCATGGTGGCTGTTAACTCCATCCAACAATGGGGCAGCACCATTTAAAGTTATCAATCCACTGTGAAGGAGAGCTCTCAGCAGCAAGGTACAAAACATTCAATTTTCACTTGTTAAGAAACTGTGGTTGATCTCACTTCTCAGTTGCACCGGTTTCCAAGCATACTCGATGCTAAGCTGCCAATTGCTTGTCGTTGCAGGTACAACAGCCTGGTGACTGGCCAGCGGGCCAGGGGAATCATCTGTGTCTGCTGGATCCTGTCCTTCATGATCGGCCTGACCCCGATGCTGGGCTGGAATCAGTCCAACTGCGAGCTCACCATGAAGCTGAACGGGACCGAAGGCTGCAGGGATGGCATGGTCTCCTGCCTGTTCGAAGAGGTGGTCACCATGAATTACATGGTGTATTATAACTTCTTTGCCTGCGTCTTGATGCCCTTGCTCATCATGTTTGGCATTTACTTGAGAATCTTCATGGCCGCCCGCCATCAACTCAAGCAGATGGAGTTTAAGACCACAGCCATTGAGAAGAGCAGGTCCACCCTTCAGAAGGAGGTGCACGCTGCCAAGTCCTTGGCCATCATCGTGGGCCTCTTCGCTGTCTGCTGGTTGCCACTTCACATCATTAACTGCGTCAACCTCTTCTGTGAGAACTGTCGCCCCCCGGCCTGGATCATGTACTTTGCCATCATCCTGTCCCATGCCAACTCTGTGGTCAACCCTCTCATTTACGCGTACCGCATCCGAGAGTTCCGCCAGACATTCCGCAAGATTCTGAGGAAGCACATCCTGAGGAAGCCAGACCAGGTGCTGCAAACGCCTAGTAAGAGAAGCTCCACCCATGGGGGCGGTGGGAGTACTCAACTCAATGGGGGAGTTTTTGATCTGGTGAACGCCTGCTCCCAAGACGTGTTGGAGAAAGATCCCCAGCAGAACGGACATGTCCCAGATTTACGGCTCCACGGGGACCCAGGGGAGCAACAACCAGAGGGAGAAGAAAACACCGAGGGTCAGCTCTCCACTGTCTCCGCACAACAGACTCCCTGCTCAACTCTCACCAAAGTCTCCTGATCCTCAGCTCAATGAGACTCTAACTTGTTCCAACAACAAGGTGAAGGGTTCTAGTGGCAACAAGTAAAAGAAGTGAGAGAGAGAGAGAGAGAGGAGGGAGGGGTGGATGCACAGAAAGAGAGAGAGAAAGAGAGTGACAACATGCCGACAGGATATAAAGGACTCATGTGTGGAGGTCACGGAGTGGGTGAGAGATTTGATAGCAGCTTAAATTAACTGAATGCCTGGTGTATTTGTCTAGCTTCCTGTGCAATGCCAGACTACTGCCTCTTACCTGCCTACATCGGTAGCATAGCTAGTGGAGGCGGGGATGGGAATGCTGTGTGTGTTCTTGTTGTGTTGTGTATTCCTGTCTGTAAGCTATTAGCTGTAAAGTTTTGTGTGGTGTTTACATGAGCCCATGTGGTTCGGGGGGGATTGCAGTCTGAGACACTGACTGTGCACAGGAAATTACCAGCTCACTCACATCACGCCTGCTTCCTCGAGGCCCTGACATACTCGATAGCATTCAGGAAGTAAATTGTAAGCTAGCTGGATCAGCTTCATGTGGAGGTTTCAGCTCAACCCAGGCTATACCTTGCTATGGGAGTTTCATTCCATTATATTTACAAATCTGACAGAGAGGGAGTAAATCAGACACATTGTAGGGAAACGGACCATGATGTAATGGGAAGGAACAGTGATGTCATTGAGGCTGAGACAATTATGTCATGGTTTTGGGCAGTGAAAGCATTGGTTAGGTCAGTGACATCATTGGGAGGATCCAGTGATGCCAATGGGGGGGGCGGTGAACAAGTGATGTCACAAGCCTGGGGCTGTTGGATTGAAGAGGACATTGGAATGGACAATCTGGTTGCAACTGGATGAGTTGCTGGTTCTCTGGTTTGAAAAGAATGTGCTGGCATTGAACAGTTCAACGCAGGTTCACTCGGCTGAATCCTCTGCGAAAGGGGTTGACCTTTTAACACAGGTTGGTCTTTTATTTATGCGAGTTTAGAAGAATGAGGAGAGATCTTGCTGAAGCGTACAAGATTCTGAAGAGGATGGACAGGGTATATTGAGAAAAAGGTGACTTTGTGAACGCATGAACTTCTTTGGTGTTGAAGGAAAAGGAAGAAGCAGTGACCTTCAGGAGTGCGCAGGGGTGTTGGCTGGGGAGTGACATTGCAGGAGGGTGTTGGCCTGGTGAGGGCATTGGTCAGCCTTGGCTAAATCACCCTTAATGGTTAAAGCCTGTCACCTTCAGCTTGTCAATTATAGTGAGGGCGAGTGCACACAGGCTTGACATCACCTTGTGCAATTGGTCCCTAATGGGAATGTTTCTGGGCCAGTAATCCACATAATCAAAGCCTCCTCAAGGAAGCTGGGGAATTTTAAATGTAGATCATTAAATTGGGAATAAAAAGCTGGTCTTGGTAATGGTGGCTATTAAAACGATGATTTATTGTAATTTTTTAAAAACCCAGTACGTCTGCTAATGCTCTTCCTCGAGGAAGGGAAATTGCCATCCTTACCTGGTCTGACATACCATCATTCCTGACCCACAGAAACATGGTTTACTCGTAACTGCCCTGTGAGATGGTGGGGGAGTCACACACTTTCATCCCAGCTGTCCCAAACCCTTGTCCACACAGAAGCTGGGATTCACAGGCAACTCCTCATCACCTTCTCGAGAGTCATTCTGTGGCTGAGCAGGAAAATGTTGGTGGGAGTGACCAGATCCCATCAATGAGCAAGCCTTCGACCTGAGGAATATCAGTGGTTTATAAATGTTCTCACTGTATATTGGAAATAATTAAAATAAAGCCTTACTCATGAAATGAGGAGCAAACTTTATTTCAACTGCTGCTGTCTTCTACATTCACAGAGCAATATGTCCAACAAGGAGCGAGGAAACACTTTCACCATACATTTCCCACCACCCCACAGTGGAGAGAGTGGGAAATAATCTGATGGTGTGTGAGGGTATTCCTGGGTACACTGGGGTACGGGGTGGTGCTGTGTGAGGGTATTCCTGGGTACACTGGGGTATGGGGTGGTGCTGTGTGAGAGAGTATTCCTGAGTACACTGGGGTACGGGGTGGTGCTGTGTGAGAGGGTATTCCTGGGTGCACTGGGGTATGGGATGGTGCTGTGTGAGAGAGTATTCCTGGGTACACTGGGGTACGGGGTGGTGCTGTGTGAGAGGGTATTCATGGGGACACTGGGGTAAGAGGTGGTGCTGTGTGAGAGGGTAATCCTGGGGACACTGGAGTACAGGGTGATGCTGTGTGTGAGGGTATTCCTGGGTACACTGGGGTATGGGGTGGTGCTGTTTGTGGGTATTCCTGGCTGCAGTGGGGAACCAGGTGGTGCT
>NC_057734.1:51995081-52006727 GCF_004010195.1 Chiloscyllium plagiosum
ATCAGGTTCTGCACTTCACTGACTAAAAAGAGCTTCAGGTAGGTTGTGAGATGAGGGTTGGATCAATACTGGAAAAGGAAAGCCTTGAAGGGCAATAAGTTTAATTGGCTGTCTTTTTGACACACAAGGCATTCAATTGTGCTTTAAATGCCTTTGAAATAATGGTATTTCAGAAAGCGGTGGTTGTGAATTGGCCAGAACGAGGGATTGCTCTTTTGTGGGATAACTGCAAAATAATGAGTAACAACTTTCAGCCGCCAGGTGGTAACAGGAAACTGGCAGTCCTGATGTGATCAAAAATTGTTCAGAATAATAACATGGCAGCAAAGAAAAAATAAATTAGCACGGAATGTCAGACTTAAGCTGTGACTCCCTTGTTGAAATAGGGGTGATTGGCACATAAATAGCAGATAAGAATTGGCCTGGTTGGAAAAACTTTGAGGTGAACAAATGAGGCTTAAATTCCTCCTTGATAAGGAGACCAGCTAAATCTGAGCTGAAGAAACAGAGACTTGAAGGTCATACCCTTGCCTAAAGAATGAACAAGAGGAAGGAGCCTTCAAATTAAACGGACTCTATCATAAAGCTCTGCATTAACTCCAAAGAAGATGTGTACTTTAGATAGATTGCAATTGAATAAGCATTATGAAATAAAAGACATTTCCCAGTTGTTGCCTCAGGTCCTCTTTTCTCTAAGTCTGAGTTAATACTGAGTTAATATTTGTTAACTAAAATTGTGACAGGTTCACAGAGAGAGAGGGGGAGGACACTGCACTATGAGGCTGAAGGGTGTCTTTCCAGGCTGTAAATTGCAAGAATTCAGTCGATCATATAGGACTTTAAAAACCTGCATGATACATTGCTAGACAAATTCCATCCCTCAGTATAACTAGAGAATAAAGTGAAGATGGGAATGTGCGAGTGGGGCTACACTACAGGCAGCAGAATGGAAGCAGAAAGAGAAGCATAACAGACAATATGTCAACCAAGATGAATAAACAGGGAGACCTTATTGGTCCAAACACAAATTGTTACGAGGTAACATGGCAACGCTGAATGGAGCTTTTTGTGATGTGTGCAGGAATTTTTTCTTAGCCAGCTTAAAAACCAACTACAAGTGGAGGCAGAGAAGAGCAGTGTAAGTGATCGAATATCCAGGCACTAACAATCAAGATGAAGATTGAAGGGCCATTAAGTATATCATGGGTGTGTGTACGTTTTGTGATACAGTGGTTGTGAAACATGGAGTTGAAGAACAATGAAAATATTTAAAAGCAATGGAGTCCAGGCGAAGTATATCCCACAAAAATGTATCCCAATAAAATGTAACCTATTAAAATATATAGGAGAGGATGATAAAGGGAATGTGAAGTGGTTAAGAAATTCTGTTTGGAAATTGTTAGGAAGCTTGAGTGGAGTCTGAGTGCGAGCATACAGGTGTTGGGCTGAATGGCCTGTTTCTGCGCTGTGAATAATTAATTAACCTGCTTGCACACTGGCCACCACTTTAACCACTCTCAGCAGTCAGTGTCTGAGGATGCTCCTGGAATGAGTGGAACACTCAGCTTTTGATGAAACTGCGAGTCTGATTTTCTTTATTCACTGAGTCCCGGAAGAGCTACCGAATGATCTGCGGTTCTCAGGAAGCACAAGGAGCTGCTTGAAGTGAAGTGCAGATAATCTGTGGGGCAAGGAAAGCACTTTTGTCCTTCCTTATTTCTTTCACAGGATGTGGGTGAGACAGCATTTACTGCTGGTCCCTAGCTGCCCTTGAGAAAGTAGTGGCAAGCTGCCTTTTTGAACAACCTCAGTCCATATGTTGCAAATTGACCAAAATATCATTAGGGACAATAGACAATAGGTGCAGGAGTAGGCCATTCTGCCCTTCGAGCCTGCACCACCATTCAATATGATCATGGCTGATCATCCTCAATCAGTATCCTGTTCCTGCCTTATCTCCATAACCCTGATTCCACAATCCTTGAGAGCTCTATCCAACTCTTTCTTAAATGAATCCAGAGACTGGGCCTCCACTGCCCTCTGGGGCAGAGCATTCCACACAGCCACCACTCTCTGGGTGAAGAAGTTTCTCCTCATCTCTGTCCTAAATAGTCTACCCCGTATTTTTAAGCTGTGTCCTCTGGTTCGGCAGGGAGGGAATTTCAGGATTTTAACTGGATGACATGAAGGAATGACAATATATTTCCAAGCCAGGATAGTGAGTAGCTTGGAGGGGAACTTGAAAATGTGGTGGTGTTCCCATATAAATGCTACCTTTGTTCTTCGAGATGGAAGTGGTCTTGGGTTTGGAAGGTGTTGTCTGAGGATCATTGGTGAATTTCTGCATTGCATATTGTAGATAGTACACACTGCTGCTACTGAGCATTGATGATGAAGAGAGTGGATGTTTGTGTATGTGGCGCCAGTCATTTGAACATGGCCTGCTTCAGTATCTGAGGAGTTGTGAATGGTGCTGAACATTGTGCAAACATCAGCGAACATCTCCACATCTGACCTTCTGATGGAGGGAAGGTCATTGATGAAGCAGCTGAAGATGGTTGGGCTTATCCTGAGAGATGTCCTGGAGCTGAGCTGACTGACCTCCAACAACCACAACCATCTTCCAAGTCAGGTATGATTCTAACCGAGAGAGAATTTTCCCCCAATGAGTCTTCCCTCCTCTTCACCCTTTCATGGCTGTGCCCTGTGACCCAAGATGTTCTTGTTCAAGTAGATTGGAAGGGAGTCACACAGCTGACCCCTGTAGCATCAGATGATGTGGCCTGAACCTTTCAAACAACACATCCCCACAATAAAAACAGCCATGAGACAGGTCAACACTGCAACCATACTCTTTCTCATTTGTGAGCCCAAGCAGCTATTCAACTGCAGGGACCTCACACGTGACTCAGATCTTGGTCTCGCTTGATGCCCTGGCATGACTTCAGAGGTGACTTCAGATTGACATGATACCAGGAATGTCTCATATACATACTCCAATGGGCAGGGAATTTGCCCAGAATCTGCTTCCACCACGCACATGCACACACGTGCACACACAAACAGGTACACACACACACATGCACACACGTGCACACACACACGCACACACACGTGCACACACACACGCGCACACACGCATGCGCGTGCACATGTGCACACACACAGACACACACAGACACACACACACCCTTTAGACACGTAAATAAGTCTCAAGCAGTTGGATCACTCAGTATTGGAAAATGTGAGAGAGTTCCTTATCTGAGGAACAGAGACAGCGAGATCCACAATTAGCTGGGACCTGGGTCACGAAATCGTCCACAGACAATGTCAGAAGGAGTCTGTCAAACAGCTGCATTTTATCACAAAGAGACAGGATGAGGGGGTGGGGAGGAATTACCATCTCACTAAACTAACAACAGAAAGTGCCGGAAACATTGAGCTGCTCAGATAGCAACAGCATGGAGAGAGAAACGGTGTTACTTGTTCAGGGGATAAACCATCTCACATCGAACCGAGGGAGCAGACACACTTGAACTTCTATAACTGCTGCAGTCTGTGTGCTGTAGGTGGACCCACAATCTGTGAGGGAGGCAATTTCAGCGTTCTGACCCAGCGACATTGAAATAACAGCGACAGATCTCCTCTCCTAGAGAGATGAAGTGCAGACTGGGTGACCGTTTTGCAAAACGCCTACATTCTGTCCACAAAAATAACCCTGAGCTTTCAGTTTCCAGCCACTTTAACACATCACTGTGCTCTCTGGCCAACATCTCAGTGTTGGACTTGATGCAGTGGAAGAACAGCACTACATTTTCTGCTTGGGAACCCTACAGCCTTCTGGATTCAATATCAAGTTTACAATCTTGGGGCTTGAGCCATCTTCTCCTGTATCTTTCCCCTAACCCCTGCGCGCCAGGCCTTGTCATCACATGGGCTGCTGCCACACACAACGTATTGTCAGCAGCTCATAGCGGCTATTCACTCTCCCAGACTGACCATTACCCATTCCTTTGTCTGCCCAACTGTTTTTCTCCCTTTGGGCTCTGTCTCCACTTATCATTTACTGCTCCCCCACTCCCCACCCCACCCCCAACCCACCCTAACTTCTGCATACATACCATAGCTACCATCATGATTTGGAGATGCCGGTGTTGGACTGGGGTGTACAAAGTTATAGGAGAAAGTGAGGTCTGCAGATGCTGGAGATCAAAGTTGAAGAAGGGCCTGTGAAGAAGGGCCTGTGCCCGAAACGTCGAATCTCCTGTTCCCTGGATGATGCCTGAATCTTCTCCTGCTGAACACCCCTTCTTCATTCCTGAAGAAGGCCCTGTGCCCGAAACGTCGAATCTCCTGTTCCCTGGATGCTGCCTGACCTGCTGTGCTGTTCCAGCAATAAAGTTTCAACTTTGTACAAAGTTATAACCTGGTGTTGTGTGATTTATAGCTACCATCAGTTGTGAAGAAAGGTCATTGGACCCGAAATGTTTGCTCTGCTTTGTCTCTACACAGTAACTGCCAGACATGCTGAGTTTCTCCCAGCAATTTCTGTTTTTGTTTCTGATTTCCAACATTCACAGTTGTTTGGTTTTTTTAAATGTATTTCCAAGTCAGGATGGTGTGTGGATTGGAGAGGACCTTACAGGGGGTGGTGTTCCCATGTATTGGCTCCCTGTTCTTCTAGATATCAGATGTGACAGATTTGTAGCCAAATCCTGTCCACCAACCCTCCCGATATCTGTCATAGTGGCCAGCAATGACCTTCCTCCAGGGCCAGTCAGTAATTTTTAAACCTTGCCACATTCACTCTAGGCTTCACTTGCATCACTGACCAATAGAGTGTTGGTGGCCAGTCCCATGGAGCAACAGCCTCCACCCTTACCTTAACACTGGCCAAAAAGTTAAAATCCACTCCAAACTGTAACAATAAAATTGCTAAGTGATCCAACGATGATGAGAGGTCGTACACTAATCCACTATCCAACAAGCCCAACCACATGCGCTTTCCTAGGAGGTAATGATGGCACCTCCAAAACTCAAAAGGAAAAAGGACGTTCTGAAGAAATACATTAACTCTGTTTTCCTCTCTACAAATGCTACCAGACCTGCTGAACTTTTCCAACAATTTCTGTTGAGGTGTCTGACTTCCCGCATCTGCAGCTTTTTCTTTGACGGACTCTCTCTGCGCAGCAATATTACAAGGACATGACGAAGCAAAGAAGGCTCCAGAAATGAGCTGTAAAAAGGCAGAGGCATCGTTGCAGTATGAGATCAGTATTGGCCAAGGGAGGCTTGGAAAGGAACACCAGAGAACTAGGCCTCAAACCACCAACCTCCACTAGCTTTTTGACATTGAAATACTTTAGTATCCCTATCCCCCTCAGACTGGAATGATGGAGAGTGGTTTTCACAAAATGAAGATTGCCCTTAAAGAAAAATACTGAACGAGTGCCATGGGATTGCTCTTTGTTTCAATGAGATTCTGTTCTTCTGACTGGATTTTGTATAGATTTGGAGCTATGAACATTAAATATGAACATTAATATCATTTGGCATCTCTCTCCAATCACTGCATTGCTTTGGGCTTTGTGATGTTTAATAAAATATTATAATCTTGACAGATTTCAATATATGACGGGAGAAATATTGCTTTTGGATTAGGTGACTGACTCTCTCCTCTGAATATTAGATTTCTAAAGTGAACACTGGGGACCTTCTGAAAGATGACCTCTGCTGTGACTGAAGGAGTTCAGTTCCCCTCTCAACATAGTGATCAGTATTCTCAGCTGAACTGCCTCCAATGTTTGACAGTCCTCCTCATGTCAGAGTTAGTCTTCAGATGAAAGCAAAATATTGCAGAGGCTGGAGAACTCAAATGAAAACAGAAAGTGCTGCAAACATTCAGCAGGTCTGGCAGCATCAGTGGAGAGAGAAAGCAGAGTTAGTGTTTCAAATCTGGGATGACTCTAACAGAGTCAGAGAGGTTTACAGCATGGAAACAGGACCTTCGGCCCAGCTTGTCCATGCTGACCAGTTTTCAGAATTAATCTAGTCCCGTTTGCCTGTGTTTAGTCCATATACCCTCGATATCTGGCCCATCCATGTATTCAGATGTTGATGTTTCTTAAATGGCTAAATTGTACTCGCTTCCACCACTATCTCTGGCAGCCTGTTCCAGACACTCATCACACTGTGTGTGAAAAAATTTCTCTTCTGGACCCCTGTTGTATCTCTCCCCTCTCACTCTAAACCTATACCTTCTAATTTTAGAATCCCCTACCATAGGGAAAAGATATTGTCTATGTACCATTTCCATCCCTCTCATGACATTATAATTTTTTAAAAATCACACAACGCCAGGTTAAAGAGCAACAGGTTTAATTAGAAGCACTAGCTTTCAGAACGCTGCACCTTCATCAGGTGGTTGTGGAGTAAGAACGTAAGACACAGAATTTATAGCAAAGGTTTACAGTGTCATGTAATTCAAATGAAAGATTGAACAAACCTGAATCACCTCTCAGTCTCCTACATTCCAGGGAAAAGAAGTCCCAGTCTATCCAACCTCTCTATAACTCAAACCTTGCAGGTAGCAACCTAGTAAATCTTTTCTGTGCTTTTTCTAGTTTCATAATTACCCTTTCCATAAATAGCACCAGAACCAAATGTGGTCTTACCATCATCTTATACAACTGCAACGAGCTATACTCAACACTCTAACCAATGAAAGCAAGCATGCCGAAAGCCTTCTTCACCATCCTGTCGACCTGTAACTCCACTTACAAGGAGCTTGATGTCGTTGTTCTATAACACTCTCTCGGGCCCACCGATCGACTGTGTCAGTCCTGTCCTGGTTTGACCCACCAGAATGCAACGCCTTGCATTGAACTAAATTAAACTCCATCTACCATTCCTCAGCTCATTGGCCCCAGTTGATCAAGATCTTTCTGCATTCCCAGATAATATCCTTCACTGTCCACTTTCCCACTAATCTTGGTCTCATCCGCAAACTTACTAACTAAACTTCCTAAATTCTCATCCAAATCATTGATATGATTTATTTAAATGAAGAATTCTTGGACTCAAAGCATAAGTATAAGAATGTAGGGGAGGAAGTAGGCCTTGGGGTCGACTCTGTCATTTAACATGATCATGGCTGATCTTATCCTGGTCTCAACTCCACTTTTCTGCCTGCTCTCCATCACCATTTATCATGTTTTTCATCAGAAACATATCTATTTCTTTCTTGAAACTCTTGAATGATCCTGCCTCCACTGCACTCTGAGGCAGTGACTTCCACAGATTCACCATCCTCTGAGAGAAGTCATTTCTCTTCATCTGATCTGAACTGACCTCCTTTCACTCTATATCAATCACTCATGTTTAAAACTGTCCCACAATTAACCCTGTTTCCTCTCTCTACTGACCTGCTGAGTTTCTTCAAGATTCCCAAGAAGTACTGTGTTCTGGAATCCACATTATAGGAGGGTAGAGGATGCTGAGGAGGATAGGAGACTGCAGCGTGCCTGCGGAAGTGTTGTTGCCACAGCAAATGTTGGGGAGCAGGTCCGGTTGGCTCCATCGACTGGTGAGAGTCAGATTGGTGCTAATGACATGTGCCCAATGCCCCTTTCCTCCCAGGGTGGAGTGGGCACCTGCTTTGCCCACAGCTCTCTGGGTTGGACCTGCCTTCAAGCAGAGATCTCAAGAAGGGAACCCTGGTGAACTGCCCCTCGGGGGAGGGGGATGCGGTCATCGGGGGCATTGGAATGGTTGCCTAGAGAAGAAGTGACGAAAAAGCTGGTTCGGGGGCTGGGCTTCAAGGGGCTGGGAGAAGCGTTTTGGGAGGACAGGCTATTGAATGGGATGAATAGAATGCTGCCATTGCCTGTAAGCAGCGACCTTCGTAATTTGTGGATCGATGTGGAACAACTCTTAAAGCAGGACCAGGTATTTACAAAGCGTATCAACCCTGAACCAAAACTAGCCCCCTCTCCCTGTGTGCGTGTGTAAGGCTACAGGTTCCATTGTACCCCAGGGATTTTTTGTGCAAAGTAGAGATCAGTTCCATGGGGATAGGCCACCTCATTGTGCTGGCCAATGTTTATCCTCAATACTGAAAAACAAGCAAAGGCTAATCTGATGACTTCACTTTTCCTGGAATCAGTCGGAGTTTGCTTTGCCACATTATAGTGACTACACTTCTGAAGTATTTAAGTGCCTGTGAGGCACTTTGGGAAGTTGTGAAAACTGCTTCCACCCCCTTAGGAGCCTGGAGCCCTTTGAAGTTGTGCAGACAGATGCAACAGCAGCAAGATCTATAATCAGGCCTGACAGTAAAGGAAGACAGTGGGCCTAATGATATTATTTCTGGATTTTTAATCTGCAGAGGCTGATAATGCTCTGGGGACCGGGGTTCAAATCCTGCCATAGCAGATGATCAAATTCAATTTTTAAAAAAACTGGAATTAGCTTTTAACTTTGAATGAAACATGAATCCATTGATGATTGTCGGAAAAACATGTCTGATTCACGAATGTCCTTTAGAGATGGAAACTGCCATCCTTACTTGGCCTAGCCTCCATGTGATTCCATACCCACAGCAATGTGGATAGACAATAAATGCTAGTCTAGCCAGAGACACCCACATTCCATTAATGAATAAAAGACTGCCTGACTTTCATGAAGGGCACCCACAGTGAGAATTTCCCTGCTCTTTACAACAAAATCTGTTATGATGGCGAGAGAGAGCAAGATAGTTCCATATTTCATCAAAAATAACTGCACCTCTTACAATGCAGCCCTCCTTCTGCACAACAGTGAGATCTGGATTCAGCGATTGAAGCTTGAAGTACTTCAGCTTCAACCAAAATCATCAGGTTCATACAAAGTAGGAGCAGGAGTAGGGCCATTCAGCCCCTCAAGTCTGTTCTGTCATTCAATACGATTGTAGCCCTATCTCTGCTTTCCTGCCTATCTCCCTGATAAGGTCAGTCTCCCACGCTAGTCAAGAATTATCAATCACTGCTGTAAAGATAGTCAGTGACTTCACATCAGCAACTCGCTAGAGAAGTCACTGATAACTCTCTCAGAAACAAAATCTCCTCCAATCAATTTTAAATGGCAGAACCCTCTATTTTTAAAAAAAGATGCAAAGCTAGATAGGAAAGTGAGTTTTGAAGGAACCTGCAAAAGGATACAGCTTGGTTAAAAGAGTGGGCAAACATCCAGTAAATGAAGTATAATGTGAAATTGTCCATTTTATCAGAAATATTTTAAAAAACCGTACTATCGAAATGATGAGAGGTTGCAGCATCTGAGATGCAGTGGAATCTAGGTGTCCCAGTGCATGAATCACAGATGGTTAGGATGCAGCTACAGCAAATACTCCGGAAAACTAATAAAATGTTGTGAAGGGATTTGATGGTCTGACTAGGGAGGTTACACTTTCAGTTATACAGGACATTAGTGACATGACATCTGGAGGTGTGTGCACAGTACTTACAGAAGCATGACAATGCAGTTCTGAGGAGGGGTCCCTCAACCTGAAACGTTAACTCTGATTTCTCTCCACTGATGCTGCCGGACCTGCTGAGCTTTTTCAGCAATTTCTGTTTTTGTTTCTGATTTACAGTGTCTGCAGTTCTTTCAGTTTTTGTTTACTAGACTGATACCTGGAATGAGGGGATTGCCTTCCAAGGAAAGGCTAGTCAGGCGGGGCCTGAAGCCTCTGGAGTTTGGAATAGTCAGAGGTCACTTAATTAAAACATACAAGATCCTGACGGGACTTGGCTAGAAGAACGTAGAAAGGATATTTCCTTAAATGGGAGAATTTAGAACTAGGAGTCGGTTATAACTTAAAACTGAGATAAAACTGTGCCCATTTAAAACAGAGATAAGGGAATATTTTTTCTGTTGGAGTGTTTCTGGTATTCCCTTCCTCAAAAGACAATCAAGAATCTTTAAATATTTTTAAGGCAGAGGGAGATAGGTTTGTGATTTCCAAGGAGATGTAAGATTACTGGGGACACACAGGAATGTAAAATTGAGGGTAAAATCAGATCTTATTGAAGGGCAGAGCGGATGTGAAAGGCTGATTGCCCTGACCTTATTCCCTGAATGTCCATAATCTGTATCCCTAGTTCTCGTCTCTGTCAGCAGGAGGAACATGCTCTCAGCATCCACTTTGTCAAGTCACCTCAGCATCCTCTTTGTTCCAATGTCATCACCTCTCAAATCGTTCATCTCCAACAGACACAGGTCCAGCCTGCCCAAACTTTCCTCATAGAATAACTGAGGAGAAAGTGAGGTCTGCAGATGCTGGAGATCAAAGTTGAAACTTTATTGCTGGAACAGCACAGCAGGTCAGGCAGCATCCAGGGAACAGGAGATTCGACGTTTCGGGCACAGGCCCTTCCTCAGGAATGAGGAATAACTGCACAATCCTCGGAATCAGTCCAAAGATGTGAGGTTAGGTGGATTGGTTGTGCGAAATTGTCCAGAGTGTGCAGAGATGTGCAGGATTACAGGGATCTGGGTGGGATGCTCTTTGGAGGGTTGGTGTGAACTCGATGGGCCAAATGGCCTGCTTCCACACTGTAGGGATTCTACAATTCAATGATTCTCTGAACTTCTATGAATACAATTATATCCTTCCCTAAATAAAGAGACCAGCACCTGTACATAGCACTCCAGTAGTGGCTTCACCCATATTGTGTACAACTGAAGTATAACATTTGGGTTTCTGTCATCCAGATGTGGAGCTGCTCCCACAGAGTTAAGGCAGTGATTGGATTGTGCTGCTGTGCGTTCTTCTCCAGAGATTTACTACTGAGACTGGGACAAGCTGATTGTGAGAACTCTGACGTTTGCATGTGGTCACAAATTCACAGAGCTTTGACATTCTCTCTGTTTGTTCCTACACATAATTTCTCGGAGACCCCAAGTGGCTGTTCACTTGCATCGGCATGTGGGAAGGTCTGCCGCACATCCCAGGGGCACAGTCACTGAGAGAGTAAAGGCTGTCGGATATATAAGAAGATCAGGCTTAATGTAACACACCCACACCCTGACAAACACAAGACCATGATCCTTCTCAATACTGTGGGCACATCAATAGGGAGCTCTCACACAGCTATTAACAGCAAAGACAAAAACATCATCATTCTGAAGAGCCTTCTCAGATTTCATTCTGACATTCCAGACCCAGAAACCTTCCAGCAATTGGAAATGACAAATTATTACAGCAGCTTCAGCTCTGTATGAGGTGGTTCACTGACCTGCAGTTAACACTGTTTCTCTTTCAATGATGGTTCTACCTAAGCTGCTCAGTGTTTCTGGCACTTTCTGTTGTTATTTCAGTAAGATGATAATACTTTTCCATCACCTCCCCACTCCCTCATCATCTCTTTTAGAGATGAAATACTGCTTTTTTGACAGGCCCCATCAGACATTGTCTGTTGACATTTCCATGGCCTATGGCCAGTTAATTGTGGACCTGGTCACCTCTGTTCCTCAAATAAGGAATTTTTTTCAGATTTTCCTGTACTCAGTGATCCAACTGCTTGAGGCTTTTATCGACATGTCTAAAGGGTGTGTGTGTGTGGTGTGTGGGTGGGGGCGGGGGGTGTGGGTGTGTGTGTGTGGGTG
>NC_057734.1:52007063-52014615 GCF_004010195.1 Chiloscyllium plagiosum
GGTGTGTGTGTGTGGGGGGTGGGGGATGTGTGTGTGTGTGTGTGGGGGGTGGGGGATGTGTGTGTGTGTGTGGGTGGTAGGTGCAGAGGAATTCGATTCTGGACAAATTCCCCACTCACTGGCGAATGTTTGTCAGGCAGTTCCTGGAAATTGAGAGAGAATCACAGAATGATTACATCACCAAGGGAGGCCATTTGACCCATCATGGCTCAACTGGATCTATTAGCTGCAGCCTTGTCCCCATTTTCCTGCACATCATGTCAATATAAATAACTATCCAGTGCCTCTCCTGAATTGAACCTGCCTCCATACATTTCCAAGTAGTGCATTCCAGATCCTGACTACACATTGTATGCCAAAGAAAACACATCACCCTTGTTCATTTCCACCTTACTTTAAATCTTTGCTCTCTCTCTCCTTTTTTTCTTTTATGAGTGGGAACAGTTTCTCTCCACCTACACTATCCAACCCGCTCATGATTTTGAAAACTCTGTCAATTCTCCTGTCCGGTTTCTCTGTCCAGGAAGAGCAGTCCCAATGTCTTCAATCTAAGCTCAGAACTGAGCTTTCTCGCTCCTCAGTTATCAATGAAGTGAGGGCTCACTTGGTTGCACTAAGACATGGAGCTGAGGTATGACATTGGGTATCTCCGACAATTCCACACTTGCCATGACCCATGTCGTGTCTTCCAGAGCAATTTTCCACATTCCCAATTTCTTTGTGTGCAAATGTTGTTTAACGGGCCAATCCTGTGTGGCTGAATGTCCCATTGGCAGCTTCCTGGGTCAAACATATGCCTCGAGGAGAAAGAAGGGCTCATGCCCGAAACGTCGATTCTCCTGCTCCTTGGATGCTGCCTGACCTGCTGCGCTTTTCCAGCAACACATTTTCAGCTCAAACATATGCCTCACCAACTGAAATAAGCAGTGGGCACTCCCCAACCATGACCCCTCAATATAGGTGATATCTGCCCTATAGGGATGTGCCAGTGGCTTCAATATGACTTGCTGAATGTTTCAGGCCACACAGGAGTTCCTTAACCGCTCTGAAGGGTGAAGGGATGGCTCCCATCGGACATGGGCACTCTGTACAGTGGATAAACACCAGGGCCCAGGATAGGAAACAGGTGGATGGTTGCCTGGCCTCAGCAGGGATAGGGACACCATCCTCCTCCTGCAACCTCAACACTCATTGGACCATTGCTCAGTCAAATTCTGTGGCCATGCCCACCTCAGCATGTGCTCTGAAAGGCTACACCTACCTCACACTGCCAATCTTACCACATGTCCCAGGCACTGTGCTGCCTGCCCCCCCACTGGGGAGGGCTGAGCATCCAGCAGTATCATGAACCTTCCATGAGTGCTCATGTCCACCTTGCTTTTACGCACCACCCTTTGCTTTCCCACTTTGCAGGGCAAGATGGCACAACTCAGGAGAGGCCCCAGGCTGATGGATACCTCCCTGATCCCTGAATCCTCAGTGTGATTGTCCGTGCTTTGGACATTTTGCCCACTTTATTATTGAAAACACTTTAACAGTGAGACAAACAAAGGCACCAAGTTCGTTTATAGTTCAACTCAATTTTATTAACAAAATATTCACGACTAAAAAGAATCATGTCAGCATTTTGTGGGCGGCACGGTGGCACAGTGGTTAGCACTGCTGCCTCACAGCGCCAGAGACCCGGGTTCAATTCCCGACTCAGGCGACTGACTGTGTGGAGTTTGCACGTTCTCCCCGTGTCTGCGTGGGTTTCCTCTGGGTGCTCTGGTTTCTTCCCACAATCCAAAGATGTGCAGGTCAGGTGAATTGGCCATACTAAATTGTCCGTAGTGTTAGGTAAAGGGGTAAATGTAGGGGAATGGGTGGGTTACGCTTTGGCGGGTCGGTGTGGACTTGTTGGGCCGAAGGGCCTGTTTCCACACTGTAAGTAATCTAATCTAATTTTCTAGATTGCCATAATGTTTGCCTTTTATCTAGCACTGTCTGTCTGAGAAAGGATATTACCTGCAATGATCCATGTGTTTGAGCAGGACTGTCCTCCTGCTCCTCTTCCACAAAGGTGAGTCTCACAGGTCCCGTCGGATCTCATCTCTCTCTCTCTCTCTCTCTCATCTCTCTCTCTCCCCAGATGGTCAGAGTGTTGCTGCTAAGCCAGCCCCAGAGTCTTCACTGAGAAGGTGGGTTCAAGGCATGTGTTCTTATCCTTGCTTCACCCTTCCAGAATGTTCTGTGGTCTTTGACCAATGGGGTCATGAGCTGGATTCAAATCATCCAATGCAGTTGCGCCAGCACAATTCACTGTTGCCATGCTGAAGGTGTATCGTGCACATTCTCAGGCAGTCAAGATGCCAGAAAGTCTGATTGACACTTCTTCAGTACACAAACCTCATTCTGGTTGTAACTGGCTAGCATGGAGGTATTATTTAATGACCTGCTAGTAAGAATTCAGGACTGGCATGTTCTGGTAAGGAGGAGGGACAAGGATGGCAAAGTAAAAGACCTTTGGAGAGAGGTTCTGAATTTAGTCAAAAGGTAAAAAGAAGCATATGTAAATTTTAGGAAGCTAAAATCAGACAGACCCTGTGAGGAATATAAAGAAAGCAGGAAAGTACCCAAGCAGAGAATTAGGACAGCAACAAGGGGCCCTGAGATGACCTTGGCAAGTAGGGTTAAAAAGATTCCCAAGGCATTCTAAAAAGATGTTTTTTAAAAAAAGAGGATAACTCGGGAGAAGGTAAGACCACTCAAGGATAAAGGAGAGCACTTGTGCTTGATGGCAGAAAATGCAGGTGAGATCTTAAATGAGTACTTTGCATCAGTATTCACCCAGGAAAAGGACATGGAGTATAGTGAGATTTGTGAGCAGCTAAAATGCTATGACTTTTTGAGATCAAGAAAGAAGTGGTGTTGGGTCTCTTGAAGAGCATTAAGGTGGCTAAGTCCCCAGGACCTGATGGTATCTACCCCCAGATTATTGAGAGAGGCAAGAGAGGAGATTGCTGTGGCCTTGAACAAGATCTTTGTATCCTCGCTAGACACAGGAGAGGCCCCAAAGGACTGGTGAGTAGCTAATGTTGGTCTTCTGTTCAAGAGGGGAAATGCAGACAATCCAGAAAACTATAGTCAATCAGTGGTTGGGAAACTATGGAAGAGAATTCTTATGGATAAGATTTACACAGATTTGGAAAAGTATGGCCTAGTTAAGGACAGTCAACATGGCTTTGTACAGGGCAGGTCATGTCTTACTAACTTGATTGAATTTCCAAGGAGGTGACAGAGGGAATCGATGAGGATAGAGCAATGGATGTTGTTGACATGAATTTTAGTAAGACATCTGACAAGGTCCACCATGGTAGGCTCATCCAGAAGATTAAAATGCATGGGATCCACAGAGAATTGGCCGTGTGGATTCAGAATTGGCTTGCCCATAGAAGGCAGAGGGTGGTGGCGGAAGAGTGTTTTCCAGGCTGGAGGTTCATGACTAGTGGTGTTCTGCAGGGATCCGTACTGGGACCTCTGCTGTTTGGGTTATGGACCAGACAGACCCCTTCAAGACGTTTCAAGAAGGTAGCCCAAACCCGAGTTTTTCTAGTTGTTTGAGCAGGATATGCTAGGAGTGATGCAGCTGGTCAAAATCCCTTGGTTTTAAACAAAACAGCATTTATTTACAGATTACTGAATGAAACACAAACAAAAGAGAACACAATGCAGATTAACTTAACCCTATCCAAAGCCCAACAGTCTATTAATGTTCCAATTTCCTTAAACAATCACCAATAACACTCCTTGGTGTTTGATTTTACAGGAGAGAGACAGAGACAGAGAGACAGACAGAAACAGACAGACAGACAGACAGAGAGACAGACAGACAGACAGACAGACAGAGACAGACAGACAGAGAGAGAGAGAGAGAGAGAGACAGACAGACAGACAGACAGATAGACAGACAGAGAGACAGACAGACAGACAGACAGATGGCAGAGGGACTCAGCATGGAACACCTTCTTCCATGTAGCTGTTTCTTTGGCCAACAGCCTCAAAAACTGACTGCTCGATAAAACCAAACCAAACTGGAGAAAAGCTGAGCTGGGAGAACTGGCCACTTCCCTTACATTGTACAAGTGCTTGCTTAAAAACTTTAAAGCTTCTTCAAGTAGATATACCCAGATATTTCAGAATCTATGCATTTACAACCCTCTGAGAGAAAGAGCAAGGACAGTCTAACCTGAGCAGCATCATCACATTTGTGATTGATCAATTACTTAGATGAAAATGTAGATGCGCAAGTTAGTAAGTTTGGAGAAAGTGAGGACTGCAGATGCTGGAGATTAGTAAGTTTGCAGATGATACAAAGATCAGTGGAATTGTGGATAGTGTAGAGGGTTGTCAAAGGATCCAGCGGGATATGGTCAGATTCTTTTTTCCCCAGAGTTGAAATGTCTGATACTAGGGGACATGCATTTAAGGTGAGAGGGGGGGGAAGTTCAAAGGAGATATGAGGGGCAAGTGTTTTACACAGAGAGTGGTTGGAGTCTGGAACCCACTGCCAGGGGTAATGGTAGAGGTTGATATAATAGAAGCGTTTAAAGGACCTAAGTGTTCAAAATGTTTGATTTTATACCCCAAAACATTAGATCATTTCATTGCTTTGATGTCATCCAAAACAGTAACATTCAAATTCAATTTTTGTATGAGTGTTTGTATGAGTGTTTGATTATGTTGTTGTTAAAGTTCACTTGAGAATGTAACTTTAAAAAAGTTCTGGGATTTACATCTGATAAAACTGAAATCAACACGGTCATTCTAAAAGATGGGAGACTTAACAAACAAACCAGGTCTTTTTCAAAATATAATTTCAGTTGTATTCCACTGTAAACATTTGCTAAACATTCTGTGTCTTGCGATCTTATATTCCACAGCTACCTGATGAAGGAGCAGCGCTCCGAAAGCTAGTGCTCCCAAATAGACCTTTCTGGGCTTTTGCCCGAAACGTCGATTTCGAAGCTCCTTGGATGCTGCCTGAATTGCTGTGCTCTTCCAGCACCACTGATCCAGAATCTGGTTTCCAGCATCTGCAGTCATTGTTTTTACCTCCCAAATAAACCTGTTGGACCATAACCTGGTGCTGTGTGATTTTTAACTTTGATTGTGTTGTGTGTGTGTTTCTGTGTCTGTTTGCATTTGTGTGTGAATATGTTTGGGTTTGTTTTCTATGAGTTTGTACCTGTGTTTGCATGTGTGTGTGTATGAGTGTCTGTGTGTTTATGTGTGTATTTGTGAGTGTGTTGTGGGAAATCCAAGATGGTGACTGTTTGAGTGGTCTGCTGTGCTGGGCTCTGTGCCATACCCTGTGCAAGGTGAACCTTTACCCCACCCCCCCGCTAACTATCCCAGGAGAAAATTGACAATGTAGAGTTGATGAATATCTCGGACTTCTAAAACAGTGATTAGACAACTCTAAGATCAGGATGAAGGCGAATAAAGGAAATGGGGTGAAAGGAGTACAGCAGACAGGCCATTCCCCTACTATGTCGCAGGGGCCCGCAACCCTTGTTTTTAAACTCCCGGGGCGGCCCCTTTGGATTCAATGAGGCAGCAGCATTTACTCTAGAAGTTTGCTAAACTTCAAGAAAACATTGAGGCAGCACTGGAGCCGATCTCTGCCATGCTGAAGAAGCATAAGCAGGAAATCCAAACTCTAGACTGAGGAGTGGAAGTGGTTGAGCAGAGGAACGCAGCATTGGAGACCACGGCAGAGGACTTGGGAGGACGATTCCTTCAAGAACAAGTGGATGACCTGGAAAATAAAAGTAGATGGAAAAACATACGGCTTGTGGGTCTCCCGGAGTGCAAGGAAGTCGAGGATCTCATCGGATTCCTGGAGAAGTGGCTTCCGAAGTTCCTGGAGCTGGAGGTGGAGTCGGGCCGGATGGGTGTGGAGCAGGCCCACCGGATCATGATGTGCAGGTCCAGGCCAGACCCCCGCGCCAACATCCCC
The DNA here is from genome assembly GCF_004010195.1 of Chiloscyllium plagiosum. NCBI lineage: Eukaryota > Metazoa > Chordata > Chondrichthyes > Orectolobiformes > Hemiscylliidae > Chiloscyllium > Chiloscyllium plagiosum. The sequence goes on from NC_057734.1 coordinate 52,013,065, forward strand.
CACCTCCCCACCGCTCCCCCCCCCCCCCCCCCCACCCCTGCCTGGTCCTAGTGCGACTCCAACAATTAGTGATGGAAACAGCAAGAATCCTGGAGTGGGATCTACAGGCTTTAATATACAAAGGCTGAAGAATAATGTTCTTTCAAGACTTCTCTGGTGCCTTAATTAAGAAGAGAAAGGAATTTGATGAAGTCAGGAGGAAATTAAGGGACATAAGCATTCGATATTTCCTTGCGGTACCTGGCGGTGTTGCGGAGGGATGGTCCAAAGGCAAAGGATTTTGTGAGCTCCTTGAAGTAAAGCTCTCAGGCCGGGGTGGGGCTGGGGAAGAGGGGCACCTTTATGGACAATGCTGTAGTATTTCTTTACTTCCTCCGCCCCTTCTTTCTTTCTCTCCTTTTCGTGGTTATCGGTGAACGAGTTTGCGTTTGTGTGCTGGTTTGGAGGAAACGTGGCTGCTCTAATTAGTTACTTTGTAGATGATACAAAGATTGGTGGAGGTGCGGATAGTGAGGAGGATTGTCAGAGAATACAGCAGGATATAGATCAGTTGGAGGCACGGACAAAAGAGTGGCAGATGGAGTTTAATCCGGACAAATGTGAGGTGATGTACTTTGGAAGGTTAAGTACAGATGGAACTGATATAGTGAATGACAGAACTGTTAGGAATATTGATAGGCAGAGGGATGTGCAGGTCCACAACTCACTGAAGCTGGCAGCACAAGGAGATAAAAAAAGTCAAAAAGGCGTTGAGTATGAAAGTAAAAAAGAAGCGTTGAGTATAAGGATAGACAGGTTATGCTGCAGCTTTATAGAACTTTAGTTAGGCCACACTTGGAATATTGCATACAGTTCTGGTCACCACACTACCAGAAGGATGTGGATGTTTTGGAGAGGATCCTCACTATCTCCTTGGTGAGGGTACAAAAAATATTTACCAGTTATGGGGGATTTTAGCGATGAAGGAAGGTTGGATAGACTGAGTTTGTTTTCACTGGAACACAAGAAGTTGAGGGCCACCTGATAGAAGTTTATAATATTATGAATGGCATGGATTGAGTGGAAAATATGAGGTCCTTTCCCAGGGTGGAGAGGTCAATTACTAGGGACATAGGTTCAAGGTGCAAGGGGGGACGTTTAAAAGAGATGTGTAAGGCAGGTTTTTCACACAAAGGGTGGTGAGTGCCTGGAACCTGCTGCCAGAGGAGGGAGTGGAAGAGAAACATTCAAGAAGCACCTGGACAAATACATGAAGAGGAAGGGAATAGAGGGATACGGATCCTGTAAGTGAACACATTTTAGTGTGGATGGGCAAAATGTGTTCGTACAGGCTTGGAGGGCCGATGGGCCTGTTCCTGTGCTGTACAGTTCTTTGTTCTATAAGTGTTTATCTTTGTGTATGGGTGGGTGGGTGTGAACGTGTGTGTGTGGGTGTGTGAGTGTGTGTATGTGTATGTACTTGCATGGGTGTGTGTGTGAGTGTGTGTGTGTGTCTGTGTTAGTGTGTGTGTGAGAGCATGTGTTCAGTGTGAGTGCAGTGTTCAGTGTGAG
>NC_057734.1:52014695-52032776 GCF_004010195.1 Chiloscyllium plagiosum
TATGTGAGTGTGTGTGGGTGTGTGAGTGTGTGTGTATGTATGTGTGTGTGTGTGTCTGTGTTTATATATGTGAGTGTGTGTGTGGGTGTGTGAGTGTGTGTGTGTATGTGTATGTACGTGTGTGTGTGTGTCTGTGTTTATATATGTGAGTGTGTGTGGGTGTTTGTGTTTTTATTGTGTTTTTGATTTTTGTGAGTGTGAGTGTGTGTGCACACGTGTGTCTGTGTTTGTATGTGTGAGTGTTTGTGCGTCTGTGTTTGTGTTCCTACTCAACCCAGTTTTTAACAGCCTCTCTGTTATTCCTTTACGAAGTGTTGAAATTTCAATAAGATCATCTCTTATTCTCGAGAATACAGACTGAGTCTCCCAAATCATTCCTGTATACTGCAGGGCAGCATCATTACCACAATGCTGGTGAGACAGCAAATGCTGAAAACAGCTGGTTATTAGATTGGAACATTCTGGAAAACTGTCTCTGGATAGAGAGACTCGGTGACGACACACCAGTCTCATTTGTTGAAGGATTGCTGATGGTCCTGGTGAGTCACTCACTAAAACTGTCTTCAGGTTTAAATACAGAATGTACCATCCCTGTCTTCAAACTGCCCCCGTGATGTTAATACTTTTCCCACTGCTGACAGCTCAGTGTCATAGAGCACCAACTGCTACCTCCATAGACAGTGGCACTGAGGGCAGGAGAGTCCACTGACCACGTCTTTTAGAACCAACAGGTAGATTTTTGGAGAGACAGATTCACTACCCAGCCCCTCACTGCCCCAACCCCCTCACTACCCAGCCCCCTCACAAATAAACGGAAGTGTGAGTGAGGTTACTGCCGTGCCTCCCACAATGTGAGTGAATCCCAACTCGCTCACTTCTTCAGGCCTCAGGTCACAGGTGGTTCCTGGGATCGAGGCCTATTTACTAAAGATGCAGCTCCTGACCCCTGCAGCTTAATCCCACACAGCCGGATGGTACACATAACGCTCCGTTATCTGTCTGCTGTGGTCAGCTTCAGCCGTTTGAAGATGATATTTCAATGTCTCAAGAAATCTGAAGTAAGAGCTGTAATACTCACCCTCAAGGGGCCTTCCTGTCAACTCCAGTGGAGCAACACTGGATCCAGAGGAAGCCACTGGGAAAGCAGCAACCTCAGAGGTGGAAGAGGATGAAGCACCTCAATAGATGCTAGTTATTACTTAGATTACCTACAATGTGGAAACAGGCCCTTCGGCCCAACAAGTCCACACCGACCCGCCGAAGCGCAACCCACCCAGACCCACAAATTTGAAGGTGGCATTGTTAGGCCTAGTTGACTGGTTAGCTCACTGCTTGGCAGACAGATTGGCCATTCTCCAAAAATACCTCCTGGGTGGATAAACAATCATTGTGGGAGACCTTCCCTCACAGAGGGGGATCTTGAGTAGAGAGCCTGAGTGTCTTGGTGTAGCTGCTGTTATCACACATTCCCTGGCCTCCTGTTGACACTGGTACACAGGAAGCCCCTCCCCTTAATTCACATGCCATGGCCTGGCTCCTCAGGCCTATCTTTGAGAAGAAAGTGAGGTCTGCAGATGCTGGAGATCAGAGATGGAAATGTGTTGCTGGAAAAGCGCAGCAGGTCAGGCAGCATCTAGGGAACAGGAGAATCGACGTTTCGGGCATTCGCCCTTCTTCAAGAATGAGGAAAGTGTGTCCAGCAGGCTAAGATAAAAGATAGGGAGGAGGGACTTGGGGGAGGGGCGTCGGAAATGTGATAGGTGGAAAGAGGTCAAGGTGAGGGTGATACGTCAGACTGGGGTGGGGGCGGAGAGGTCGGGAAGAAGATTGCAGGTTAGGAAGGCGGTGCTGAATTCGATGGATTAGACGGAGACAAGGTGGGGGGAGGGGAAATGAGGAAACTGGTGAAATCCGAGTTCACCAGTTTCCTCATTTCCCCTTTTCCAGCAACACATTTCCAGCCCTAGATTCTTCCACAAGGGAAAACAAACTCACTGTATCTACTCTGACAAGTCCCCTAAAAATCTTGTATGTTCCAACAAGATCTCATCTCATTCTTTTAATCATCAAAGAATACAGGCCCAATCTACTCAACCTCTCCCCTCCAGTCCTGGTATGAGTCTCTAGACAGCCTCCAGTGCTAATATATCTTTCTTAGATAATGGGACTAAATTGTTCACAGTATTCCAGCTGAGGTCTGACTACTACTTGTTGTCATTTTAGCAAGGCCTTCCTGTTTTTGTCTCCCCAATATAGAGGAGGCCACATCGGGTGCAAAGGATGCAATAGATGATATGTGTGGAGGTACAGGTGAATCTGTGGCGGATATGGAAGTTTCCTTTGGGTCCTTGGAGGGAGGTGAGGGGGGAGGTGTGGGGGGACCTCTTTCCACCTATCACATTTCCGACGCCCCTCCCCCAAGTCCCTCCTCCCTATCTTTTATCTTAGCCTGCTGGACCAACTTTCCTCATTCCTGAAGAATGGCTAATGCCCGAAACGTCGATTCTCCTGTTCCCTAGATGCTGCCTGACCTGCTGCGCTTTTCCAGCAACACATTTCCATCTCCTCAGGCCTATCTGAACCCTATTGAGATCCAGCACATTCAGGGCCTCCTGTGTGGACATTGACGCCTCAGTTATCAGACCAGTAGCATTGCTGTCACCATCAAAGGTGTCCAGCTAAAGATAAGGCTGAAGCATTTGCAACAATCTTCAGCCAGAAGTGCTGAGTGGATGATCCATCTCAGCCTCCTTCAGTGGTTCCCAGTCTTCAGCCAATTTGATTCACTCCGCGTGAGATCAAGATATATTTGGAGCCACTGGAGACTGCAAAGGCGATGGGTCCTGACACCATTTGGCAATAATACTGAAGACGTTCTCCACCTTACCACTCCCCTGGCCAAGCTGTTCCAGTTCAGTTACAACACTGGCACCTACCCAATAATGTGGAAATTGCCCAGGTATGTCCTGGACACAAAAAGCAGGACAAATCCCACCCGGCCAATTACTGCCCTTCAGTCTTCTCTGAGTAAAGTGATGGAAGTTGTCACCAACACTGCTACCAAGCAGCACCTATTCAGCAATAACCTGCTCAGTGACACCCAGTTTGGGTTCCTCTGAGGCCACCCAGGTCCAGACCTCATGACAGGCTTGATTCAAACATGGCTGAGACAAGTTTCAAACAAAAGCTGAATTCCAGAGGTGAAGTAAACCTTTCCACCCTCTCCTTGTTACTCAAACTCTTCATTCCCAGCAACAGCCTAGTAAATCTTTTCTGAACTCTCTGCAATTTAATAATATTCTTCCAATACAGGGAGACCAGAACTGTACACAGTACTCCAGAAGAAGCCTTGCCTGTACAATCTCTACATGACATCCCATTTTAAAAAAAATGTTTTGGAAGACTGAGACTTAAGACATATGAGGAATAGACAAGAGAGTGGAGTTGAGGTAGGAGATTAGCCATGATTTTCTTGAATGGCCAAGCAAGCTCAAGGGATTAAAAGCCCTACTCCTACATACATTGCCAAAATCAAAATGGAATATTCTGAAGCAGAAATGAAGTGTTTCTTAACGATAAGCTTAACCACATTATCATTGCCATCCATAAGACTTATAAAATTGACTTCAAGTGTATTCAGGCTTTGTCTCAACTGTAAAGATAACTGTATTGATAAATAATCCCTCTGATAACTGAATGGCTTCTTCTTAATGACCACATCCCACCTGCTTCAACAGTGTTGTAACAGGTAGATTAAAAATACAGAGAGACATTGAGCATGATGCATAACAGGTAAAATGTTACTTGGGTGATTTGGTGGTTACAAAGCAGTTATGCTTGGGTGGCACAGTGGCTCAGTGGCTGGTACTGCTGCCTCACAGCGCCAGGGTCCCAGGTTTGATCCCAGCCTAGGGCAACATTCTGTGTAGGTTCCTCCGGGTACTCCAGTTTCCTCCTACACTCCAAAGATGTGCAGGTCAGGTGAATTGTCCATAGTGTTTGGTGCATTAGTCAGAGAGGGGTGGGTTACTCTCTGGAGGGTCGGTGTGGACGGGTTGGCCCAAGGGGCCTGTTTCCACACTGTAGGGAATCTAATCTTTTTTTTAAAAAAGCACTTCTGGATATAAAGTAAAATAAGGAGGGCAGGGTCAAGTCCCATCTACTCCAGAGGTGTGTAACAGCATCTCTGAACCAGTTGATCAGAAACTACCTTGTGACACTGAGCTGGGCCATTGTGGTGCAGTGGTAGTATCCATTCCTCTGAGCTAGAAGACCCAGGTTCAGGTCCCACCTGCTCCAACGATACATCACAGCATATTGAACAGCTTGATTTAAAAAAAAAGGTTTATTTCAGCCACTTAAATGAGAAAACAAACCTCAAACATAACATTAAATAAAATCTGATTGCTCCTGACAAAATCTTTCAAAACACTATTGGAAAGAAAATATCTTGGCTCAGACTAATCATAATCTCTAAAAATAAAACTACATGGAAAAATAAGTATTTGTCTAATAGGGTAAAGATCGAGTGGAGTCATTTGTTTGCAGAAGGTCAAGCATAAATCTCTAAAGGTCACATAATAAAAAGCTCAATGAAGCACAATATATCCATAAATGTTAATCTATCACTAGAATTGTAGCTAAAACACATGGACCACATGTAATTAGTGGGACATTGTTGCTATGAACCTGCAGAGGAAGTAAAGGTGTCCTGAGATACAACAGATCGACAAACCACTAGATCTTTTAACACTGCACATAAATGGTGGCACAGTGACTCAGTGGTTCGTATTGCTGCCTCACAGCACCAGGGACCTGGGTTTTATTCCATCTTTAGGCAATTGCCTGTGTGGAGTTTGCACATTCTCCTCGTGTCTGTGTGGGTTTCCCCCACGGTCCAAAGATGTGGATAGGCCATGTTAAATTGTCCATAGTATCCAGAGATGTATAGGCTACATGGGTTAACCTTGGGAAATGTGGGGTTACAGGGATAGGATGGGATACTTGTACGGTATGGGCTAAATGGCTATTTCCACACTGTAGGGATTCTATGAAAAGCTATGAAAAAATTGCTTACCTTAAAATTAGTTATAATATGGTATTATTTCCAGTGTTAGCATTTCAGTATAATTGGTCAGTGGCTTACAGAACAGCCCACACATAAACTCTGGAAAGCAGATTCAGAAGAAACAGTTGCTGAAGTACGTACAACTCTACCTTCTAGCATCAAACTTTCTTAATATCAGCACATTACTGCTTTGGAGCAACAACATAAAACATTTTCCATTACATGGAGGGCCAAAAAGGCTTGTGATGTAGCAGGACAATTCTCACCTCTGGGCCAGGAGAACTAGATTCAAGTCCTACCTGCTCCAGATATGTGTCATAAAATGTCTGAACAGGTTAATCTCTATCTATGGGAAGCTAGATTAAATCAGCCATGCATTCCTCCTTGGTATTAAGTCACTAAAGCTGATCAGACAAATCTTTACTGAAGGCATGATGGATATTGTAGATGCATTGGTCACTACCTCCCAATTCTCTTCAGTTACAGTGTGATGACAGAGTACTGAAGATTTACAAACCTCCCGTGTTCAGTAAAGAAGGATTGTTACATCGCTGAAGGAAGCATACAGCCTGTCGTGTTTGTGCCAGATCTATCCCCTGGTTCCAATCACCTATCTTGGTCAAAATCTCTGCACACTGTTTTTTTTTAATCTAAATAATGATGCAGTTCCTTTCTGAATGCCTCCATCACATTTATAGGTAGGGATAACCTCATTAACTACAGTCCATCAAACTTAATCCATGTGAAGCAAAAGGTTTTAGAAATGATAATTCAGGATGAAATTCAAATTTAAAAAATCAATTGGACAAATGTGGATTTCATAAAAACCAACATAAATTTGATAAGGTGTGAAATGAGTGAACATTTGTACCTTAAACTTACTGCAGAGATTTTTTAAATGTGTGGAATCAGGTCATTCAGCCCAACAAGTCCACACCGACCAAAACAAAGATCATTCTATCCAGGCCCATTCCTCCTACCCCTGCATTTCCCATGACTAATGCACCTAACCTACTCATCTTTGTACACTGTGAGCAATTTAGTATGGCCGAGCCACCTGACCTGCACATCTTTGGACTTTGGGAAGAAACCAGAGCACCCAGAAGGAACCCACACAGACACGGGGAGAATGTGCAAACTCCACACAGACAGTTGCCCAAATGTTGGCATTGAACCCGGGTCCCTGGGTGCTGTGAGGCAGCAGTGCTAACCACTGGGCCACCCCATATGTAAAGTCACTCATTTTGTGAGGAAAAACGAGGAGCTGCAACACAAAATTCTAAAGCAGATGCAGAAGCCAAGAAATCTAGCGGTACATCTGCCCATCTCTTTGAAGGTGGTAGGTTAGTCTGAGAATGTCGATACTAAGACTCACCAAATCCTGGGTTTTATAAATAAAGAAATATAGAAGGAGATGGTGAACCTTGATAGTTGATTGGTTTGACCTCAGCTAAAATAATGCATCCAATAATGGGTACTTAAGAATGAGGTGATACAGAATGTTCAGAAAAGATATGTAGGGATGCCTTCAGAGATGAGGAACCAGAAATAATAACTTGGAAAAGCTGGGGTCATTCTTCAGAAAGAAGGGAAGATTGAGCATGGAAAGAGTCAAGGTATTTCAAATCTTAAGAGGATCTAGACAAAATGGGAAGAGACTGTTAACATTGGTGCAAGTCAAGAAACAGCAGGCAGTGGTTAACATGAGGGCAGTGCATGTATGGAACAAGCTAACAGTCTGATTCCCTGCTGTATGACTCTGTGAAGAGTGAAATAAACAAAATCAACCCTCTTTTAAAGAAATGTAGCAAGTGATTAACACTTAGATTGCACTGCATGAGTGTGAAAACAGATTCAAGTGTGACTTTTAATTGGGTTTGGATAATTATCTGAACAGAAACTAAAGATATGACTGATCAAATGACAACTTCTTTCTATGCTACAATCATTTATAACCCTATGAAACATTAAACCTCTCACCAGCACTTCAGTATGTCCACTGGTTAGGAGGTCTCAGTATATTGTATGATTGTGTCTAACTTGCAGATTCCATTGTCCAGGCAAACCTTTACAAGAAATAATTGACAGGAAATGTCCATAACCATAAGAATAATACACTTTGGTGTATGCATACACTTAACATAACAACCTATGTCAACAATTCCATCCAAACTATAAGGCAATTATGCTCTTCAAGATTCAGAACAGTCATAGAATGTAGAACATAGAACATTACTGCGCAGTACAGGCCCTTCGGCCCTCGATGTTGCGCCGCCCTGTCATACCAATCTGAAGCCCATCCCACCTACACTATTCCATGTGTGTCCATTTGTTTGTCCAGTAACAACTTAAATGTACCTAAAGTTGACGAATCTACTACCGTTGCAGGCAAAGTATTCCATGCCCTTACTACTCTCTGTCCTATATCTATCACCCCTGAAAATGTGTTGCTGGAAAAGCGTAGCAGGTCAGGCAGCATCCAGGGAACAGGAGAATCGACGTTTCGGGCATAAGCCCTTCTTCAGGAATGGCTCCTGAAGAAGGGCTTATGCCCGAAACGTCGATTCTCCTGTTCCCTGGATGCTGCCTGACCTGCTGCGCTTTTCCAGCAACACATTTTCAGCTCTGATCTCCAGCATCTGCAGACCTCACTTTCTCCTCCTATATCTATCACCCCTCAATTTAAAGCTATGCCCCCTCGTGCTCGCCATCGCCGTACTTAGAAAAAGGCTCTCCCTGTCTACCCTATCTAACCCTCTGATTATCTTATGTGTCTCTAATAAGTCACCTCTCAACCTTCTTCTCTCTAACGAAAACAGCCTCAAGTCCCTCAGCCTTTTCTCGTAAGACCTTCCCTCCATACCAGGCAACATCCTAGTAAATCTCATCTGCACCCTTTCCAAAGCTTCCACATCCTCCTTATAATGCGGTGACCAGAACTGTACACTATACTCCAAGTGCGGCCACACCAGAGTTTTGTACAGCTGTAGCATAACCTCATGAGGAGAAAGTGAGGTCTGCAGATGCTGGAGATCAGAGCTGAAAATGTGTTGCTGGAAAAGTGCAGCAGGTCAGGCAGCATCCAAGGAGCAGGAGAATCAACGTTTCGGTCATAAGCCCTTCTTCAGGAATTGAATCAATAACTGGCTTGCTGAAAGGTGGTGGTTGATGGGAAATGTTCATCCTGGAGTCCAGTTACTAGCGGTGTACCGCAAGGGTCGGTGTTGGGTCCACTGCTGTTCGTCATTTTTATAAACGACGTAGATGAGGGCGTAGAAGGGTGGGTTAGTAAATTTGCAGACGACACTAAGGTCGGTGGTGTTGTGGATAGTGATGGAGGATGTTGTAGAGACATAGATAAGCTGCAGAGCTGGGCTGAGAGGTGGCAAATGGAGTTTAATGCGGACAAGTGTGAGGTGATACACTTTGGACGGAGTAATCGGAATGCAAAGTACTGGGCTAATGGTAAGATTCTTGGGAGTGTAGATGAGCAGAGAGATCTCGGTGTCCAGGTACACAGATCCTTGAAAGTTGCCACCCAGATTGACAGGGTTGTTAAGAAGGCATACAGTGTTTTAGCTTTTATTAATAAAGGGATCGAGTTCCAGAACCATGAGGTTATGCTGCCAGAACCTCGATGCTGCCTGACCTGCTGCGCTTTTCCAGCAACACATTTTCAGCAGTTACTGATTCAAACTGCTATGTCTCCCACAATCCATTCTTCCGCATTTTGTACAATAGCCTATTGTGGGGAACCTTATTGAACGCCTTGCTGAAATCCATATACACCACATCAACCGGTTTACTCTCATCTACCTGTTTGGTCACTTTCTCAAAGAACTCAATAAGGTTTGTGAGGCACGACCTACCCTTCACAAAACCGTGCTGACTGTCCCTAATCAAATTATTCTTTTCTAGATGATTATAAATCCTATCTCGGCAATCTCCTCCCTGGCTTCCCAGAGGATCCTAGGATAATTCCCATCTGGCCCAGGGGACTTATCTATTTTCACACTTTGCAGGATTTTTAATACCTCTCCCTTGTGAACCTCAATCCCACCTAGTCTAGTAGCCTGTACCTCAGTATTCTCCTCGACAACATTGTCGTTTTCTAGAGTGAATACTGTTGAAAAATATTCATTAAGTACTTCCCCTATCTCCTCTGACTCCACACACAACTTCCCACTACTATCCTTGATTGGCCCTAATCTTACTCTCGTCATTCTTTTATTCCTGTATATTCATACCAATTTCTTTGGCAAGATGTTTCAACTCCCAAATCATGATCAGAATTTTAGCCATCTTGGGGGCTACCCAGAAATGTCTCAGTCATTCTAAAAAGACTTTTCAAACTGTAGAAGCACTCAACCCTATTCTTTTCAAACATTGCAGAATGTCTATCCATTGAGGCCATCACCATGATAAAACACAGTCTTTTTTTTGCAGAAATTCTAGCCTTGGCCAAATACCTTTACCGTAGGAGAAATCAAACATGGCGACACCACTGAAAGTTGCCACCCATCTACCAGATGCTGGAGAAAGCCAAGACATTAAAAAACAGAACCAATCTCTTACATTGAAATAGATGCCATTCCCAACCTCGTGGTAGGCGTTCAGTTCATGAGGAGGTGCAGTTTTAGGTTCATGGTCTTCTCGTTACCCCACAGTGGCAGCATATTGGCCTGTTTAATGGAGGAGGCTGGCCTAACCCCTCCTCCTGTTTGCTGCTCCTGTTACTGGTAGCATCGAACTGCCATGTTGTTAGCCATCTTGCTGCTGCTCACAGGAGAAAAGATCTCCCCATCGACATGTGATCGCCCATGGAAAGGATTACTGGCATGCACAACCTCTGACAGTATTTAAACAGGCATAAATTACCACGATGGCTTTAGTCACAGAATTTAATTTAAAGAAAAACTATTTCCACTCACACTTACCCCTCAGCAAGTTAGACATATTCTCTGTCAAGTGCTGTGAGCCTCCTCCAGATCTGCCTGGACACAGGAAGCAGTCTGTGGGACACTGACTATAGGGCAGCATGGTTACCATGATAGCATCACTAACCCCCCCTGCCCCCCCACCCCTGCAATCCCTCCACACTGTGTGTGAGTTGCAGCACACTGTCGTCAGCTGGTCAATGGATAATTCCCTTGTTGCCCAATAACCACCTTCTGACTCAAAGTCAGATACACAGTGGGCTCTCACAGAGTACAAGGCAACACGAGTTGATTCCAGGATACCAGCATTGACCTGTGTTGACTGAGCAGGGGTCAAGGCTGCAGAGGAGAAAGTGAGGACTGCAGATGCTGGAGATCAGAGCTGAAAATGTGTTGCTGGAAAAGCGCAGCAGGTCAGGCAGCATCCAAGGAGCAGGAGAATCAACGTTTCGGGCATAAGCCCTTCTTCAGGAAATCAGGAAGGGCTTATGCCCGAAACGTCGATTCTCCTGCTCCTTGGATGCTGCCTGACCTGCTGCGCTTTTCCAGCAACACATTTTCAGCTCTGATCAAGGCTGCAGAATCTCAGACACCTTAAAGCTGATGCCAGGCAGCTGCAAAGTAAATTGTGTGCAGTCCCTGGTGCCCTGAGGGTGTCTGTACCCTTCAGCAAGCTGCAAACCTGCTCTGCCCACTTCTCCCTGTCCATAGAGGCTTATAGTTATTCTACTGTTTTTACATATAGTGTCCCAGTGAACACGATTACACAACAGTAAACAGAATGAGCTGGCCCACACTAGACACAGAATAATGTGATGCTCACTCTGCCCTGAGGTTGCAGTTGTAGATGCAGTTGGTGGAATATTTCAGTGAGAATGGGGCAGCATGATGGCGAGCTTTTCTGATGCCCAGCTTCAATTCCAACCTCAGGTGACAGTCTGTGTGAAGTTTGCACATTCTGCCTGTGTCTGTAGATGTTTCCTGTGGATGTTCCAGTTTCTTCCCACACTCCAAAGATGTGCAGGTTAGGTGGATGGTTCTGGGAAATGTAGAGTTATGGTGGTGGGATGGTTTTGGTGGGATGTTCTTTGGAGGCCTAATGGGCCGAACACACTATAGGCATTCCACATCCTGACACTTAAAGAAGTGACTAGCTTGCTGCCAGAGCAGCCTTATGGCCCTCCACTCCCTCTTCCCTCTTCCAGCAGCTGGTTCTGAGCCACCCTATTGTGTGGACTGGAGTCAGGGCTGCTGGATACTACTGTTCCCATATCTGGGAGCAAGCGGTTTATACACGGAATATCAAAGTCAGGCCAAAACTCTTCATCACAAGCCACACCACACTTAGGAAACTTCAGCAACTTTAACAAACTCCAGAAACTCCAGAAACATTTCAATAATCAAAACAACAGCCTATAGAAACCAATCGGTAACTGAGTGAATATTCCCAGCTTTAGGAAAGATGCTGTTAACTTGAAAAGGTTTAGATAAGATTTACAAGGATGTTGCCAGATTGAAGAGTTTGAGCTACAGGAAGAGGCTGAATAAGCTGGGGCTATTTTCTCTGGAGAGTTGAAAGCTGAGGGATGACCTTACAGAGGTTTATAAAATCATGAGGGGCATGGATAGGGTGAATAGCAAAGGTCTATTTTCCCAGGATGGGAGGAGTCCAAAACTAGAGGGCATAGGTTTAAGGTGAGAGGGGAAAGGTTTAAAAGGGACCTGAGGGACAACTTTTTCACGCAGAGGGTGGTGCCTGTCTGGAACAAGCTGCCAGAGGCAGTGGTAGAGACTTGTACAATTGCAACATTTAAAAGGCATCTGGATGGGTACCTGGATAGGAAGGGTTTAGAGGGATATGGGTCAAATACTAGCAAATGAGACTAGGTCAGTTTAGGATATATAATTAGCAAGGAAAGTTGGACTGAAGGGTTTGTTTCCATGCTGTATAACGCTATGACTCCATGAGTCTCAATGGTAAGAGTTAACGAGAGAGAGAGGAAAGAATTCCTCGAAGACTTTCTGGAAGATTTTCCCCAGCGTCATGTTTGCAGTTTAATGGGAAAGGAGGAATTGCTATGGTCTAGGGAATGAGATGGAGACGCTCACCTGATGAAGGATCAGTGCTCCGAAAGCTAGTGTGCTTCCAATTAAACCTATTGGACTATAACCTGGTGTTGTGTGATTTTTAACTTTGTACACCCCCGTCCAACATCGGCATCTCTAAATTATGACTTCAATGGAGTAAGAATGGATCTGACCCAGCTAGATAGGAACCAAAGGTTGGCAGGGAAGTGATAACTGAACAATGGACATCCAAGATAAGATACTTTGAGCACAGCCTAAGTATGTAGAAAGATCGAGCAAAGAGCTCTTTCGTGACTAGAGAAATTAGGATGAAGAAATTATGCTGATGACTGATGCCAGGTAGAAAATCCAATGGAGAACCAGGCTGACTAGAGGACATTCAGAGGGGAGGCGAAAACCAAATAACAGAAGCAGAGAGGGAAAAAGAGCCTGGCCGCCAATAGAGAAAGGAATCCTAAAGTCTTCTCTGGACATATAAACAGTAACAGGTGGTAAAAAGAGGACTGGGACTGAATAGGAACCAAAAGGGGATTTACACCTGGAAGCAGGGGCATGGCTGAGGATTCAAATAAATACTTTGCATTTGTCTTTACTGGGGGAGAAACTGCTACCTAAGCCATAGTGGAAGAATATGTAATTCCGATTACATGAAGGGATTAGAGTTGAGAAGGCGGAGGTATTGATTGGCTACAAGTTGAGATGAATCTTAGGATAGAAAGGAAAGAGAGATGGTAATTAGGAGGCACTGACCATAACTTTCCAGTCCTCCTTAGAGTCGGGGAGGTGCCAGAGGATGGGAGAATTGAAAACATTGCGCCCTTGTTAAACTCAATAGTGGCAAAGCTTCTAGAAATGACAATCAGGGATCAAAGGCTAAGTAAAGAGATCTTCAAGAGATCCTGAAGAGCAAACTGACTTTCATTTCTACACATGGGCATCACTGGTTGGGTCAATATTTATTGATGGAAATGTGTTGCTGGAAAAGCGCAGCAGGTCAGGCAGCATCTAGGGAACAGATGCTGCCTGACCTGCTGCGCTTTTCCAGCAACACATTTCCATCTCTGATCTCCAGCATCTGCAGACCTCACTTTCTCCTCAGTATTTATTGCCCATCCCTAGTTGCCCTTGAGAAAGTGGTGTCGAAAATTGTGGTGCTGGAAAAGCATAGCCAGTCAGGCAGCATTCAAGGAGCAGGAGAGTTGCTGTTTCAAGCATGAACTCTTCATCAGGAATGTTGGGGGGCCCAAGAGGGTGGTAGGATAAACCGGAAGGGGTGGGGCTGTGGGGACTGTAGCTGGGTATGTGATAGGTAGATGAAGGTGGGGGGTGATGGTGATAGGTTGGAGTGGAGGATGAAGTGGATAGTTGGGAAGGAAGATGAATAGGTTGGACAGGTCAACCTGCTTCAGGATGTGGCTGAAGAGCTTCAGGGCAGAGGATACAAACCAGTTGGGGGGAGGGGGTGCAGTGAGATAGAGAGAGAGACTCATTGAGATCCTTGTAGAGGGAGGAGGAGAATGTCTTCAAGGTGGGCATCCTTGGAAGAGGCTTCGCAGTAAGGTTATAATCAACCAGGAGAAAGTGAGGACTGTAGATGTTGCAGGAATCAAAAAGTGTGGTGCTGGAAAAGCACCAAGGATGCGCACCTTGAAGAAGTTCTCCTCCTCCCTCTACAAGGATCTCAGTGAGTACCTATCACCAACAGCCCCACCTACATTTGCCTATTGCATTCCCAGCTACATTCCCCCCAGCCCCACCCCCTCCCAGTGCCTCCCCTTGGGCACCCCCACATTCCTGATGAAGAGCTCATGTTTGAAACATCGATTCTCCTGCTCCTGGGATACTGCCTGACCTGCTGTGCTTTTCCAACACCACACTTTTCGACTCTGACCTCCAGTATCTGCAGTCCTTACTTACTCCTCCTTGAGAAAGTGGTGGTGAGCTGACTTCTTGAACTGCTGCAGTCCATGTGCTGTGAGTTGACTCACAATGCCCTTAGGAAGAGAATTCCAGGATTTTGACCCAGCAACAGCAAAGGAATGTTGATCCATTTCCAAGTCAGGGTGGTGAGTGGCTTGTCGGACTACTGGTAGGTGATGGTGTTCCCATATATCTTTGTCCTTCCAGATGGCAGTAGTTGTGGGTTTGGAAGGTGGTGTCTGAGGACCTTTGGCAAATTTCTGCAGTGCATATTATCAACAGTACACACTGCTGGGATTGAGGGTTGATGGTGGAGGGACTGAATGTTTATAGGTGTGAATCAAGTGGGCTGCATTGTCCTGGATGGTGTCAAACTTCTTGAGTGTTGTTTCATCTGACTATCCAGGCATGTGGGAAGTATTCCATCACACTGCTGAATTGTGCATTTACAAGGAGGACAGGCTTTGGTGAGTCAGACGATGAGTTACTTGCTGCAGTATTCCTCGCATCTGATCTGCTGATTTACTTGGCTAGTCTAGTTCAGCTTATGCTGAATGGTAATTTGCAGGTTATTGATAGTGGAGGATTCAGTGATGGCACTGAATGGCAAGGGATGATGGTCATATTCTCTCATGTTGGAGATGGTCATTGTCTGGCATTTGTGTGATGAGATTGTCTTTCTGTTCCCCAAATTCACAAAGTCCAGCCCAACAATTCAGTGCAGCTAAATCCTAACAATACTCCCTCCTCTTACTCCCTCCTCTGATGTTAACCACATATTGTTTATAAATAACATTAATCAAGGGTTCAAGCAGGTCTTCAAAATGTCCTCAGTCTGACTTTTCTGCTGCTCAGTGAGGTCCAGGTGCAACACAGCATGTCGCACATTTTCCCATCACTTAACAAAGTTGCAACTCTTGTTTGTTCAGGTTTTCTTTTTAACTTCGTGGTTATCTCGGAATTTTGTATTGAGACTGGAAGATGCTCCAATTCTGTCTCAAATCACCTATTATTCAGACAGGAGCAGGAACGAGAAAATTCACATCCATCCTGACTCACCCAATATTGCAGAATGAATTTTACTTGTTATTCTCTGGTAGTTCTTAGCTGGTACTCCACAGTTCGTCATATACATCGTATGTTCTCCAGGCAATTCCAGCTGCACTCTTCCAGGCTCGTTTTTAGATCAAAATTAGGATCAGGAGTAGGTCTTTCAGCGTTTTGTGTTTGCTCCACTATTCAATATAATCATGGCCAAGCTTTTATCTCAATGTTGTATTCTTCCTTCCTTCTCAAACCCCTTGATGTCTATACTATCTAAAAAACTATCTCTTTCTTGAGTATATTCAGTGACTTGGCCTCCACAGCCTTCCGAGGTAGAGAGAATTCCACAGGTTCACTTCCATTGGAGTGAAGAAAATGCTTCTCATCTCAGTTTCAAACGGCCTGCTCTGTATTCTGAGACTGTGCCCCTGGCTGTACACTCCCTAATCACGGAAAGCATTCCCTTCATATCTAGTTTGTCCAGCCCTGTTAGAATTTTATACATTTCAAATAGATTCCCTCTCATCCTTCTAACCTCTAGCATTCCAGTCAAACCAATCTCTCCTTATGGGACAATGCTGCCACCCCTGGTATCAGCCAAGTGAACTTCTGATGCTCTTTATGGCAAGTACAGCCTTTTGTTTGGTAGGGAGACCGAAACTACACATAACACTCCCAGTGTAGTGCCACCAAGGCACTGTATAACTGCAGTAAGACAAATCCTCTTGTAATGAAGGCCAACATGAAGGTTTGCTACAGCTACCTGTCTATCTTTGTTGATTAGTGTACCAAGACAAACTGTTTCTTTTGTACATCCAGACTTCCTTACCATTTAAATAATACTCTTCCTTTCTGTTTCTCACACCTATGTATATAACGTCACATTTAGCCATCCTATAATGTGGCTTTCATGTGTTTGCCCACGTACCCAACTTGTCTACAGCACCTTGAAGCCTCCTCACTACTCACAATCCCACCCAGTTTTGTGTTGTCAGCACACCTAGAGAGTCAGAGAGTCATACAGCACAGAAACATACCCTTCAGTCCAATTTGTCCATACCGACTGTGTTTCCAAACTAAACTAGTTTCATTTTCCTGCATCTGGCCCATATCTCTCTAAATCTTTCCTATTCAGGTAACTATCCAAATGTCTTTTAAATGTTGTTGTAACCTGTACCTGCATCAACCACTTCCTCTGGCAGTTCATTTCACATACACATTTCTGTGTGAAAATGTTGCACCCTCACCCACCCACCCCCAGCCCCTTTTAAATATTTCTCCGTACACTTTAAAAACGTACGCCTTAGTTTTGAACTGCTCGTTTTCCACCCTTGGCGGAAAAAAACCTTTGCTGTTCACCTTATCTCTACCCTTCATGATTTTGTGAACCCTAATACAGTCACCCTCAACCTCCTAAGCTCTAGTTACAAAAGTCCTAACCTATCCAACCCTCAAGTCGTAGCAACATCCTTGTATGTTTTTCTGTACCTTCTCCAATTTAATAATATCCCTCCTAAAGCAGGGTGACCAGAACTGCAAATAGTATTCCGAAACTGGCCTCACCAACATCCTGTACAGCCTCAACATGATACCCTAACTCCAAGGCAAACATGCTAAACGCCTTCTTTAATGTTAAAAATCACATAACACCAGGTTATAGTCCAACAGGTTTAATTGGAAGCACACTAGCTTTCGGAGCGACGCTCCTTCATCAGGTGATTGCCAAGGAGCGTCGCTCCGAAAGCTAGTGTGCTTCCAATTAAACCTGTTGGACTATAACCTGGTGTTGTGTGATTTTTAACTTTGTACACCCCAGTCCAACACCGGCATCTCCACATCATCCCTTCTTTAATCACCTTATCTACCTGCGACAAAAAATTCAAATAATTGTGTAGATCTCTCTGTTCTACAACACTGCCCTATCATTACCTGTACAAATCCTGCCCTTTTTTATTCCTGATGAAGGGCTTTTGCCCGAAATGTCGATTTTGCTGCTCCTTGGATGCTGCCTGAACTGCTGTGCTCTTCCAGCACCACTGATCCGGAATCTGGTTTCCAGCATCTGCAGTCATTGTTTTTTACCAAATCCTGCCCTTGTTTGTCTTACCAAAATGCAACACCTTATATTTATTTAAATTAAACTCAACTGGCCACCCCTCAGCCCATTGGCTTTTGGATCCGCCATCCAAGTTGTTTAAATACATGCTCCAGTGGGAGTCCAAACATGATTCCCAGTGGGAACCCATCGCCACTTGGGAAAAGACTTATTACAACATTAGGAATAATCCTAACGTTGTAATAGCTTCTGCCCCAAGGTTGAAGGCAGCTGTATAGAGACAGATGACAGCAAGACCTAGTGTAGATGTTGTATTTGCCCACACGAAGAGAGTGAAAGCTGGGAAAGACGAAGTTAAGACGAATGACACTACAACACAGTGAAGCTGGAGGAAGGAGATTAGTTTGCTGCAGACCTTGACCGGAAAATAATGCTTTTCTTAGCATTTCCGATCACTAACCGGCTTTGTGCAGATTTTGCTGGTTATTCAATGGCGATGAATTGAGAATTTTACAAATATTTTTCATGTAACAGTCACAGACACTGAGAGGGAGGGGACAGAGTGACTTTATTTGTGGTTTTTACCATTTACAGCTGGTGCAATAACATCGAGGAGCCTGGAGCGGGGAAGTTCCATTTAAATAATATATACCGAAGGTCTGCATTTATTAATTGTTGTAGTAATTAAAAAGACACAGACTGTTCCGGAGAGGAGCAGCGGGTAAAGAGGAGCCGGTGTCCCCGGGAAAAGCGGGGCCACCCCAGATGGGACTCGAACCCACAATCCCTGGCTTAGGAGGCCAGTGCCTTATCCATTAGGCCACTGGGGCCGCACGCTGCTGCCCGCCGCCGGGAGCCGCCTTAACCCTGAGGCCGACAGAGGGCGCAGCCTCCGGCTCAGCACAGACTCCGGGGACATCCGAAAGAGAAGAAAGACATGGGGGAGAGAACAGAGGGAGGGGAGAGGG